>NW_015557103.1:672962-704926 GCF_001515605.1 Sinocyclocheilus anshuiensis | reverse complement strand
ACACTTAAGTGTCACCTCAGTCAACACTTAAGAATCAGTCTTAGACTTTACTAAAAGTTGCTTTTAGCTTTTTTATAAAAGATTCCTTCTCTTAGAAAAGTCCTACTTGTAACTAATAATTTTTTGACACTTAAGTCAAAGCTTAAGACTATTCTTAAGAGCATTTCTGAGAAGTTTTATACGTACAAGCCCAGGTCCAGATGGCCCACAAGGGGAGCCAGTGAGTAACATAAACTTCCTTTGGCATTTCTTTACTCTTAAAATGAATGATGAATGGATGAATGAAAATGAATGAAAGTTGAGTAATTGTCTGTAATGAAACATCATTTTTATGTTTTATAGGGAGAACCAGGGCAGGGTGGCAAACCTGTGAGTTTTCTAGACAGTGTTTGAATAATTACTAAGTTTATTACTTCATCATTCTCATTTGGTGTTACTATTCAGGGCCCTGATGGACCTCGAGGTTTTCAAGGACCACCTGGTTCTACAGGACCTAAAGGGCAGAAGGTGGTTTGCAAAATCTGAATTTTCAATAATTATTCATTTTTATTGATTATTAATTATTTTATATTAACCTTACTACATCTTATGTGTGACCCTGGACCACAAAACCAGTCATACGGGTCTATTTTATGAAATTGAGATTTATACATTATCTCAAAGCTGAATAAATAAGCTTTCCATTGATGCATGGTTTGTTAGGCTAGGACAATGTTTGGCCGAGATACAACTATTTGAAAATCTGCAATCTGAGGATGCTAAAAAATCTAAATATTGAGAAAATCGCCTTTAAAGTTGTCCAAATGAAGTTCTTAGCAATGCATATTACTAATCAACAATTAAGTTTTGATATATTTACAGTAGGAAATTTACAAAATATCTTTATGGAAAATTATCTTTACTTAATGTCCTAATGATTTTTGGCATAAAAGAAAAAACAATAATTTTGACCCATACAATGTATTTTTGGCTATTGCTACAAATATACCCCAGCGACTTAAGACTGGTTTTGTGGTGCAGGGTCATATATGTTTAACTATGGCAGTCTGTGGTGGGCTTTGAGACTTAAATTAAAAAAAAGAAAAATGTGGTTTTTGTGAAAATGAATCAAATTTAGAATATGGCTGTCATGTGCACCTAATAAGGAAGTAATAGTCATTACTCTCTTAATGAGATTAAGGTCTTCTTGGTGGTGAAAAATAATTGTTAACCAGAATTTTGGTAAGGCATGCTAGAACCAAGAAAACAAAAAATTAAAACGAAGGCATACATTTTTCACCAGGGTCTTTGTATGGACCAATGAACTTGACTTTTTTGAATCTCTAGGGACAGAAAGGGGAAGGACAACCAGGCCCTAGAGGCCCACCTGGGCCACCTGGACGTCCTGGACCCTCAATCTCAGACAGGAGTGTGAGTATGAATACATCTAGTGCAGGTCTATATGCTTGGAGCTAAAATGTGCATACAGTAGAAGGAACTACTGAGAGCCTATTATGAACTATGGGCATGTTCACACATTTCGCACAATTAGTGTTAAAGCTGTTTTCTGAACTCATAGCAGAGAAGCACAAAAATGTTGTTCACCAACATTTTCGTAGTGACACAAAAAACAAAGACATGGTGATGTGAACATTGTTTTTTTTTTCCATTTTTAAAAGCTGTTCTCTTGATTTTTTTTTTCTTTTTCTTTTGCTGAAAATTAGCAAACATATTGTTACAGTATGCAAACCATGAAACCTGTTGAATGAGCTAAAACATCTGTGTTTTATATGGTAATGTTCTCCCTTCAGACATTAATGGATATGGAGGGTTCTGGATCATTGCCGGTACGTTTTAATAATCAGCTAATCTATGCCGAACACTACTAGCCTAAGTTGAATTTATTCTTATTCTTATTCTTATTATTTATTATAGTTATAGTTATATGTATATATATATAAATTAGTTGAATTCCATGTCTTAAAATTTAATAATGACAAAAAGTTATTAAAGGCTTTCTGATATCAAACCCTTCTCATATAAAGCATCAACAAATTTGATGGCAATATGTATATTGGTAACACTTTGGTATATTAACAAACTTTGCATTTCCCAATGTAACCTTGCTCTTTCAAACCCATTTCAATATGGTTACCGCACCATGTCAAACATCATATTATAGTACGATTTTTTAAAATATGTTTAAATATGGAAAAAACACTTTTCCTAAAATAATTAAGTGTCTACTGCATATCCTAATAAATGCACCAGATCTGCTGCTGTTGTGTTTGGCTCTGTAATTACATTTTGGAGTTATAGTTCAATATGTTCTCATCTTTTCAGGATTTATGTTGTCATCCTGGTCTACCTGGGCCTCCTGGGCCCCCGGGACCAGATTGGGAAACTGGATCAGAATTAGAATCATTTGAAACTGGCCCCACTGGTCCCCCTGGACAAAATGGGTTCACTGGGCGTCCTGTAAGAAATTGTCCTCTCTTCATTTATCCCATGCATTTTAAAACATTTAGTAGAATTTTGCTTGTGTTCTGTTTATTCTGTTTATTATGACTCAGGGGCCCCCAGGTCGACCTGGAAAACCTGGTCCTTCTGGTCCTCCAGGCCAAAAGGTAAATGAAATATTAAAAGTATTTTCATATACCTGATATTAAAATGAAATCAAACAATTTATTTTTTCTCTTTATTTTAGGGAGATTGTGGTGAGCTTGGCTTGCCTCGAGTTGCAGGATGAAACGGTAAGACAAGTGATGCTAGCATGTTTAATGAATTAGATGTGAAGATTTGATTACAGAATACTGAAATATTTTAAGTATTTTAAAACTATAAATATTTTAAAACATTCACATATCTCAGACAGATTTTTTTTTATATGTGGGGCTTTTTTTTCATTGGGAAGTTAATCTTCACTATATTTTTTGCTCCCTGTAGCAAAGCCCCTTCTCTGCTTTCTCTTTTTTTTTTTCTCCAGTTGGTTTCCTACCTGGGAGACTAGTGGGGAACAGGTATTCTAAAGTCATGCATGACCACAAATTAACTTCACTGGGTGTGGTGTGTCACAAGAACTTGACTAATGAATGAAAGTGTTCTTCTTAAAGTCATTAGTTCACTAAAGACAACTTTCATTTCATTGTCAAAATTTCGCCTACCAATCAATGAGGGCAAGTGAATCGATCATTTAAGACTTACGGTTTAACCAATACAAACTTGCTTGCTTGTCCTTTTCATTCATCTTCACAACACTGTGACGATTGAGGATTGCTCACATAACCTGCAATACACTGTTATCTTGAGTGGTATTTACTGTAGTTCATGACATCTCTCTAAATTAACTTATAGCATGGTAATGGATATGGCAAATTATTGTATTTTGTCTTAGCAGACTAGATATTTATACACTGCTGCTGCAGCTGTTGTTGTTGTTAATGGATGCATTCAAAACACTGCTGCATGAAGCTTTGAAACTTTGCAATTAGATTGTTTTGAACCAGTTGTTTGGAGTGCATAAAAAATTGGCTAAGTCATGTGATTTTAGCAAATAAGGCTTTAGTATGTCGTATTTCACCATGTCGAAATTTTGATTGTTTGGTGCTATGGGATGTTGATGAAGTGAACCCATAAACCAGTGTCTAATAGGTTATTTTAACTGATCTTTAAGTTTATAATATATTGTTGACAGATTACAATAAGAGCACCTATTAACTTGCACCATTTTGTAAACAAGGCATATTACCTATCAAGAAATAATTTCATAACTAAACTTCAATTTAGTCAACTAAAGACAGTCAACTTAAGCTTTTTTTAGAACACTTTTGCAGTTACAGTTTTAAACCCTCCTATACCATTCCATTCTCTTTAGGGTCCACAGGGTTCATCAGAGATCCCAGGACTGGAAGGTATGGCAGGGCCACCTGGGCCCATGGGACCTCAAGGACGTCCAGGACCCCCAGGACCTGCCTTCCGAATTACTGTAAGTTACTTAATCTTTGAAATTCAGCACCCTCAAGGTTTATTCCACCTCATCCAGGTATTCCAGGTCAGAAAGGTGAAGAAGGTCAAAGAGGACGAGAGGGAATCCCAGGGTTAGATGGATTTCCAGGAAAAATAGTGAGTGAAAATGACTAGCATGAAGATCAGCTTTGAAAAGCAATATTGTAACTTTTAAATTATTTCTTTTTTACAGGGGCTAAAAGGGGAAAGATGATGGAAAGGTGACAAAGTGAGTGTTCATTCAACTCTTCTGCAGACCTATAAGCAATACACTTATGATAATATATTTGTCGTTAGGGTGATCCTGGTCATGCAGTAGGGCCTCCGGGACCACCAGGGCCACCAGGTCCTGCAGGACAAGTGATCTATATTAATGGCAGTGTACGTGTTATCATTCAGTAAATCATCAAAGGACTTTGTATAACTCTATAACACTTTACTGCTCTTTCACAGCTTTGCAGTTCTGATGCTGAATGACTTTAATACATTCAATTGCAGAAAAATGGAGAATATGGAATTCCTGGACCACAGGTGAAAGGAAATGATAAATACTTGTTATAATAGCTCTTTATAAACTTGAGTATGTAAAATTGCATGCAGTTCAATATAGAATGTACTGTGTAATTATGATTTACTATTTAAATATCTCTATGGCATTATAATGAATATAGAACCACGTTCAAAGCATTGTGTTTTGTTCTTGTTTTATTAGGGTACACCTGGTATAGCTGGTCAGGCAGGATTCCCTGTACGTTTTTAATGACTTGTAATTTTGTTGTTAGCATAGTAACCAGTGTGTGATTTGTAAAAGTATTTTATATTTTGGATAGCATACATTTTACCACAGCTGATGTAATATCCTTACCTTTATATTTAAATGTTCATTTTAAACTTAAAAGATCAATCAATGCATTCATCATGCTCTCCCAGCTAGTTAGGTGCCACGACCTATATATGTAAAACAATTACAAAGATTGCTCTGCACTTAAAAAAAAATGTTTTATTGAAGTTAAAGCAGGAGATTAAAAAAAATCTTATTATCTCCTGCTTTAACTTAAAACAATTTTTAGAGTGCAGACCAAACTTTGTAATTTTTAAATTTAAAAGATCACAATCAAACATTGATTAGCTTAGGCAAGCTTAACAAAAACAGAATTTTCAGTGGGGCCAGACTGAAACTGTAAAAAGTGAGAACTGTTTTATAATGCATTTTTATTTATTTACATCTTTTTTATATCTTTAAAGGGACCAATGGGTCCAAAAGGTGATCGGGGGGAACCTGGACTACCAGGAGACTCTATCAAGGTAATATGTTTTGGTAACACTTTATTTCAGTAGTACACTTTGGACATTCTATACATTCTGACTATAATTAACTCTGCAACTACATGTCAACTACCAGTCCTTAGAAGTATCAGTAGACTGTCTGCTAAATATCTGCTAACACTTTTTGATGGTCACCCAACATACATTCTATTGACTATAAATAACTTAGCAAGTACTTATCAACTTACTCTATTAGCCTAATGGTCTACTAATACACTAATGAGCGTTAGTTGACATGTAGTTGCAAAGTTACTTATAGTTAGTAGAATGTACGCTAGCTAAATAAAGTGTAACCTATGTTAAAAATGACTTTGTCACAGTAAGGGGTAAATCCAGCCCTGGGAACAGCAGTGTTTAAAAGAGACTATCTTTATTCAGTTAGCATTTTTCATCCTCTCACATTACATATGCTCATGCTCTTTTCTCTTTAGGGTCAAAAGGGTGAACCTGGCCTGATCGTAGACTCCAGTGGTAGGCCCAGTTACATTGGGGGGCTGGCTGGACAGCTGGTGAGAGACCTGCAGCTTTCATTCAGATAGATGAGTTTTGATCAGAACTTCTAAGTATCTAAGCATTGTGAGACGCATTGTAGTTACTATCTGTTTTAGGGTGAGCCAGGACCACTTGGACCAGAGGGGCCTGTGGTGAGTTTTTGTTTTTTGTCTCTGAGGAATACCACACAAAAAGCTCAATTTTTTACATGCAAAATTGCCCTATTAAGAAATACATTGATTCTTAATGCTGCTGATATTTCAAGAGTGTATGTTATTTGTTGGTATATTTTTCACTCATTAGGGGCCAGTTGGGCCACCTGGACCAAAAGGAGAAATAGGATTACCAGGCAGACCAGTGAGTATCTCTAATCAAATCCAGCAAGATTGTTGGCCATTTAACCTACGTAAAGATTTTATCATAGACTTTTGCAGTGACTGTCAGTAGCAACACATCAGCAAATATAATGTAACTATACATTCAGTTGGCTCCAAATAAAAAGTATAACTACTTTAACAAACATATGCATTTGCTGTTAAACAATGATATACTTATGACATACAATTATAGAATTATATTAAGTTAATTATTATTAAATTTAATAAAAAACGTATTCATGCTGTCTGTCTTTTTTATATTTCAAACTAAAACTGGCATCAATTTCGAATCAAGTAAAAATGTATCTGTATAGTGCTATCACAATACACATAGTTTCAAAGCAGCTTTACATACTGCTTTACCAAAGAGTAAGTTTTAGGGCTGGGTGATATGTTAATATATAACAATGATGTGAGGTATCCTCCAGATATAGATCTAGCTATATTGTATTTATATGCAATAAATACAACTGATATATGAACACATATATCAGTGCCGCAGTAACTCGGGCACATGTCTGAGCATTCAAAAGGCAATAAAGTGATTTAAATATTGGTTAGTATTGTTCTTTTATGAAATTTAAATGATGGACGGTTTTGTTCTAAGTAAAAGGTATTAATGAAAACACGATTGGTTATCACAGGTGAAAAGTCTGGAAAAGTCTGATGCTCGGTCACACGCCTGAACGTTCAGGGATGTGGATATTAGTCATTAAAGGATTTAGATAATGGTCAGTTTTGTTCTAAGCAAGAGTAAACAATTCCCAAAAAGCATCAATGAAGATAAAATAGCCAGTTGAGAGTCTGATGCGAGTTAAACATTTCCCAAATTTAATTAGAAGTCATTTACTGACAATGTTGAGAAGTATAGGATATACCTTTAATTTCATTTAGTAATGTCTCTGATTTCAGGCAGAATTACTATATTGTGATATCTTTTCTTACTGTGGTTGAAAATTCCATATATTGTGGTAAAGCTTTTGGTTGAACAGTACTTATATGATGGTAAAGATTTTGGTCATATCGCACCCCTCTAAGTAGAAAAAACAGGGAGCTGTTAGAATGTCAACACATCATGTTTTAATAATCGTAGACCGTAAATCAGAGAAACTCCAAATTTGGTGGGTTTGTTCCAAATCCTTCTCATTACTCAGATGCACACAAACGCTTTCTGCCATTTGTTCACTCCGAATTAAACTAGTATATAAAATTCTATGTCCCATTATGAATAGTTATCAAAATCATGTTTAACTGTAGCATGGTCATTCCCAGCCAAAATAAAAAATAATGGGCATGGTCACCTTTTCTTAAAAGGCTTTAACATAGCAAGAAGCTAAAGCCATATAAGTTAGTACCTTAAATGGCCTATAACACTATAGATTTTAATACATTGAATTTGTAATACAAATTTTTTAATACATATGTGTCAGTCTAGGCACCATAACAGACAAACATAAAAATGTTTCTAACTATGGGATCATGTTGTGTATTTGTCCAGCTTCTTTCTTCTTTTTCAGGTGCTAACTGTCAAAAAGATTAATACCTTGAAAAATATGGGCTTGACTAAGATCCCTGAACCCTGAATTTATTTTATTTTTTATTTTTTTATCAAATTAGAATTTTTTGATCATTTTCATAATTTGGTATATTCCTAATCACACAATATTCTTAATCAAAAGGGTCGTCCTGGTCTAAATGGTAAAAAAGGACAGAACAGCGATTCAGGTGAAGGATATGGTTACGGCTATCAGGTAAGAAATAAACAACTTAATACCATTTATTTTGTTTTCATCGTTACTACAAAAGTGTAGATTATACTCTATGCAATACTATAGATTTTTATATGGTTTTAGGGACCTCCTTGTCTACCTGGGCCACCTGGTCCTCCAGGACTTCCAGTTTCTGTGGGACGATTTGATGTGAGTAATTCATATTTTTAAAAAGATACAAGCAACTAATATCTTGTGGGTTTGTTTGTTATAAAAAATAGCATTTGTACTGGCTCACAATATTTAATTTGATCTACCTTAAGGGTTATGATGACGGCAGCTCAAGATTTCCCTATGGTAAGTAAATGAATCAGATTTGTCATTTTCCAATCCATATCTGGTGTTATCATATTCCAGTTTAGTTTTGCATGAATATGTGTATAAGAATATTTGTTTGCGATGAATCAGTGTGCTCTTATTCCAAAGAATTATTCAGAAGAATTTATATATTGCTTTGGATAAAAGTATTTGCTAACTGAATAAATATAAATATATCTCAAATTTTATTACCTCAGCTATCAAAGGGGACAAGGGTGAAAGAGGAGCACCTGGCATCCCTGGCTTGCCAGGTATGATTTATTGACACATCAAGCCTTTTTATAGGAACAGTTGAATAAAGATTCAGAACAGTGAATTTTTTTTTTCTAAACTGCGAAATGTGAGCATGATTTAAATGTCAACGTTGTCTGCCATAGGTCTCACTACAACCTTTGACATTTATGCATTTAAGGTATGATGTTTCCAAACTTACACAAGTTTCCTGTTTACATGTAATGTTTTGCTGAATATGTGCAGCACATGGAAGTTGTACTTGATTATGTAATATGTTATGCCTTAGCATGAAATGAAAGGGGAACTTGGTCTTAAAGGACAGAAGGGAGAACCAGGAATAGGTTACTACGACCCTCATCATAGTGGAGCACAAGGTCCACTTGGAAGACCTGGACCTCCGGTGACAGCACAAACAAAATGCTTCTTAGATTCTGAATCAACCATTGTTTCTTATTGTCTAAAGTAGCTTACTTGACTAAATGTTAATTTCGGTATAGGGCCCTAGAGGAGAATCTATTGCTGGACCTCCAGGGCCTCCTGGAGCCCCAGGAATCGGTTATGATGGTCGCCCAGGTAGTCCTGGCTCACCAGGACCACCTGGACCCCCAGGATCATTGCTGCCAGTTGCACACAGACCCTCACAAAGTAAGGAATTTACACACAGCCACTCAACACGTAAAAGATCTTTTGGGTGCCGAGGGATGCAGATTCGAATCTGACCCGTTTCATGTCCTGATCTAATTTCTTGTCTCTCCCGTTTTCCAGTCTTCTCTCAAACTGTTCTATCCATTAAATGCAAAAGCCAATAAATAAAAAGAGTTTGCCTTTTTATTTTAAAACCTTGATCCTTTAGCAATCAGTATTCCTGGACCCCCTGGACATTTAACTGGTGGCGAGTTTTCACTACTGAAACACTATTTACTGTTTGTGGGCATATTGATGAAAACATCAACTAATTTTCTATTAGGTAATGTTCTTTTCTTTTCTAGTTAGTTGGTCTGTTCTCTTTTGCTCAGGTTATGGTTTTGAGGTCTGTTGACACCATGGCTGCAACAACTATCCGATATCCAGAAGGCACGCTAATCTATGTACAAGACAACAGAGAATTTTATATGAAAGTACAGGATGGCATCAGAGAAGTCATGGTAATTGTCTAGGCTTTATTATTGTTTCTCCATCTTTATGTAAGAAGAGTAAACTTAAGCCTTATTTTGCTGTCCACACAGTCTTGTGCGCAGACAGCAGCGCATATGAACAAAGGTCCATTAGGTTGTGCACATGTGCAAACACATCCATTCACGCTCATAGTCTGTGGAGTATACTTTGAAAGGCTTTCACCTTAAATGTGTGCGACTGTATACCTGGGACTTCATTTGTGTGTCTTTGTGCTGTTGTCTGTGCAAAAATTCACATGTGTGAGTGACTGAACATTTAAATAGAACATTCTGCAGAATGCTAGCGGCCTTTCCCAATCAGTGGGCATTTTCAAACCAATAGGCAAGTGACTAAAACCCAGTTTGGTTTTGCAGAGACATACGTATCAAATAGAAGGTTCATTCACATTCGCAGTCAAGAGAGGGTATGCACATGACTTCACAGCAGAAACAAGTCACTGCGGTTACACCTACTGAGTGGCAAAAAAAACTGAGGGGCAACATTAGTGTTCCGCTTGAATGTCACAAAAGCACACCCAAAATTTAAAAGAACAGTTGTATAAATGACTCACAAACAAAAAAATTGTAGATATCTTTTTACAGATTGCCAAAAGCTACAGAAAAATAGAAACAAATGGTTTGCTGTAATTCGTAGAACAGAGTAAACACAGTTTACCTTGCAAGTGGATACTCCACAAAGGAAGGAAGGAAGGAAGGAAGGATGGATGGATGGAACATTAAAATGACTGATGTTTCTGGTTGTTTCATTTCAGCCTGGAGAATATACCCCATTCCCCAAGTGTCTGGTGAGTAACAGAAAATGTATTCAGTAATTAAGTAATTAATTATTCATTTATTAAGTAATTAATAAACCCTTATGTAATACACAAACTACAATTGTCTATTAAATATACACGACTAATACAAGTAACAATTCAAGTCATGATTAACAATAAAGGTGCAGTCGCATTTGCAAAATTTTGGCGAAATTTCGAGGACAATAAAGGTCACACAGATTCCTACTGAAGTGACTGGATTTCGCACACAAAATTTCACCAACAGTAAATGTCACCACCTTTTAAGACGCAATTTATCATCATACTGTATGATCATATACTGTATGTCTCTTCTTCTTGCTATGTTTTTGCCATTTTGGTTTCTAGGATAACCAGATGGAAGCAGTGGAACCTCGACAAGTGGTTCAGTACTCTCAGGATTACCCCACAACCTCTCCCCAACAAGCCCAGTACCCAGTGCCACATGATCCCAGACTGCAGCCATCATATGATCCATACCATGGATATATATTTCCACACTACAATTTTCCAACTGATCCACAACCCTCTCCATCAGTCGACCCAATTTACCAGAACTACCCTGATTTCAGAAAGCACATTCCCAGTAGCCACCCGGATCATTCTGTCTATCCTGACAGCAGATATGAACGTACACACCACCACAGGCCTGTCATTCAAGAGGCTAAGCTTCCAGCTCACACACACACATCAGGCCGTGTGGTAAGTACCTTAACATTTAAATGAGGAATAATTGTGTGTTAGTCTGTTCATCTTTTTCCTACACCCTATGACGAATTTCCTACTATTTATAGTAGGAAGTAATCTGCGTCAAACTGTAAGAAATCATCATCTGCTAATGGAATTGCTGAAAGGCTTGCTTACAATAACATGCATTCACAAAAATTGGGTATAAAAAATTTAATGCTGAGTTAAAGAAGGTGACATTATTCTACATATGACACAAGGTGAAAAAGTTGACAATTTACTTACAGCAGCATTTGTACTAATTTCAACACATACTATTATATGCTATCAATGGGAAGACCATGAATAAGCCCATAGTTTAGATGAGAAGTTAATGTTACATTAAATGTAACTTACTCACAGACATTATTGAAACTAACTAATGTAACTGGACATTTTCCTTTATTTACTGTAATATTGATGGATATTTCAAAATGCTTTTTTTGTCATTTTGACAAACAAAACATAAGTGTTACACATCTATTGTGTTTCCCTTTTTTAGAAATAGTAGAGGATAATAGGGATTGAAAATAATAGAGAAAATTCACGAGGGAAATACACAACACAGTGCTTGGTAAAAACTAAAAAAGCTCTTGCCACAGAAGTTCTTCTGATATGTCACATTAAAATACTTAAATTAGCCTTAACTAGCCTTAAATTATTTTACTGTCATACACTACCATTCAAAAATGTGTAATCAATAATTTGGAGTTGCAGTAAATTCATCAAAAGTGACAGTGAAGAATATGATGGCTGCTGAAAAATCAGCTTTGCTATTACAGGAAAAAATAGAAAACAGGTATTTTAAATTGTAATCATGTTTAAATATATTGCTGTTTTTGCTTTATTTTTGATCAAGTAAATGCAGCCTTGGTGAGCAAAGGAGGCTTCTTTCAGAAACATTTAAAAACCATTAGCACTTTTAGTATAGGGACCGATTCTCACTAATAACTAGTAATAGTACTAGTTGCTTATTAGCATGTATATTACTAGCATATTGGCTATTTATTAGTACTTATAAAGTGCATATTCTGCATGACCATATTCTACATCCCTAATCCTACCCAAACTTAAGAACTACCTTACGAAGCAGTAATTAGGAGTTTATTGAGACAAACGTCGTAGTTAATAGTTCATTAATAGCGAGAATTGGACCTTAAAATAAAGTGTGACCAAAAAATCTCACCGCCCCAAACTTAAAAAAAAAATGTACAACCCATTTTGTTAAAGTGACGGAATTATTAAGAATTATTTGTAGCTCAAACCTTTTTATTTGAAATGATTTCTTACAGTCCTCAATTGCTATTTACATCAATTGAGAATTTGTTAACAATATGCACAAAGTCAGGTGATGTCCTTTTGTATAATCTAAAATATTTGTAATCTTATTAGAACATAAACTTCTTTTAAAGTATCTAATGTATAACTATGTCACCTGATTTTGTCACCCTAGCTGCACCTGATCGCTCTCAACTCACCCCAGCATGGCGACATGCAGGGTATCAGAGGTATAGATCACAAGTGCTTGCTACAGGCTCAAGCCATTGGGCTCAAAGGAACATTCAGGGCTTTCCTGTCATCCCGGTTACAGGATCTATACAGCATTGTTCGACAGAATGACAGGGAACTGTTACCCATAGTCAATCTTCAAGTAAGATCCTTCCTTTTTTACAGATTATACTGTAGTCTGTTTAATACAGTCTTTTACAGAGCTGTTTAAAATGTTCACAGGATGAGGAATTATTCAGCAACTGGGAATCCATCTTTAGCGGCTCAGAGGGCAAGATGAATGATAATGCGCACATCTATTCATTTGATTGTCGAGATGTTCTTGATGATGATGCCTGGTAAGTGGAGACTGAACTGATTAGACTGACTAACCCATTTTTTTTTTCTCCATAACCACTTTAATAGGCCAGAGAAGATGGTATGGCATGAATCAAGCACTCATGGAAGCAGGCAGACAGACAGCTACTGTGAAAAATGGCGAACAGGTAGTCATGTCGTCACTGGCATGGCTTCCTCGCTCCAAGAAGGCTACCTAATTCAGTAGTTGCCACGTGGCTGTACCAGCTCTTTTATTGTACTGTGCATTGAGAACAGCTATACTGCCGAGTGAACCAAAACGTCTGCTAAACCAAAATTGTCCTTGAGTCACACCACAAACTGAAACTTAAAGGTCCCCTGAAATGCTTAGAAACACACAGCGTTACAAACTGCAAGCTTTGAATGCTTATATCTTCTAAATGCGAATTTTGTTACTGTTTTGGAGCACACTGCCTTATAGATAACCTTAAGACTAACATATTGATACTAACACCCAAAAAACTTTTATTTTGATTTCATGGGGACTTTAAGTGTTTTGTGATTGATGGTGATACTGTATATGTTCATTTACATTTATTTTAGATTTAAATTTTGACTTTATTTTTTATGGATTAACTGCTGTGTGACAGCCATCTCTTTCAAACAAAGATATGCTTTGCTCCTTACACCATAAAAACTTGTCTTAGCAGAAAACATTCACTGAAATACTTGAGCATTTAAAAATAAATAAATAAAAATAGATTAAGGCTAAATTCAGGGGGAAAATCACTGTTTTGTTTTTATTTAATTTTTTTAACAAAAATGTACATATTGTATTTTTACACATAACGGGTTAGTATCGGACACCCTCAGGCAAAAACATCATTTTTAAAATACAGCTTATTTTAAAATGGACATTTGCAAGTGTCTTCACAATATATTGCCAAAGAAAAGGGCTACATTCCAAATTTTAATAACATTCTCTTTAAACCACTTTGTTGTCATAACCATTTTCATTCACATTTGTATTTGATTTTATGTACACTTATCTATGTAACCTTTCTAAATTTTTATAATTTGCAACTCAATCAAATCAAACATTCCATGATGTAGTGCAAAATGACTGGTTGACTTTAAAGAAAGATGACGACTATTAATAAAAATATGTAAATCATTGTTTTTTTTATTATTTGTTTTGGTTTGGTTTTTTACACATAACCTGAATACGATTTTAAAGAGTTGCAGTTCTCTGTATTTTACAGCCTGCTGTATTCTACAGTTCAAATGTGACCGCTAAAAATTAGCGACATTATTACCTTTATTTTCACTGTATTTTGAATGGCACTTAGATTAATAAACAAAAATTCTGTAATATTTATTTGGAAAATAAAAAAGTCAATTACTTGATACTGGTCTTACCTACCTCAAATGTTTGAATGTTAGTGTATATATAACAATATTCCTAGTTACTCTCTATTTTGCTCCACCAATGTAAAGTCAAAGCAAGATCAATCATTGTGTCTCAGCAACAGGTTTTGTTTCTGGATGAATTAGTTTTTTTAGGAGTGAATGATTCAATGACTCACTTATAATACACAAAAAGAAATTTGTTGTAACCTGGAATGATGTTTCCATCTGCAAACACAGACAAGCATAACTGTATGGCGTACCTTGTCAGTGTCGTAAATGACTAAAAGTAAAGTAAAAAAAGTATAACAAACAGTGATATAAATAGAGAAACCTCACAGTGCTGCTGGACTTTCTACCAGCAATCTTGTATAAATAGTAAATAAAGTGAGTCAAAGAGATTTAAGATAGAACTTGCAGCAGTCTACATAAACAGGCTTTGGTTAAAATCCAGAAAATTTGATTGTATCAGATTAATTTTATCATTGCTACAATGGCCATTTTTGGGGCTCAAACTCTCAATTTAAGTCTAGACTCCTCACTTCAGCCTGGCATACACTTACTTTATCTCTCAACCATTATGAGAGAGAAAATAGTTATGCTGTGTTAGACAGGTCTGCAACAATCACCAACCAATCAACCAATCACCTTCAGTGCCAGCATTTCATTTACAACTACCTGCATCCCTCTAGTGTTAGCTTTGTCAGCCATTTTTTATTTAGTCTTAGTCTTTTATTAAATTAGTCTTGGTGTCAAATGTACTTTTTAGTCATATTTAGTCAACCTTGTCCTTTGTTTAGTCACGTTTTAGTCAACTAAATATCTGAGCATTTTAATACAGTTTTAGTCAATGAAACTTTTTGCCACATTTTCGTTGTGCTAGTTAAAACTGATAAAAAAATATATATTTTTTGCTCAAAATTATAATTCGAAAAGTTTTTGTTATTTTTACATTTCTGGTATTGCACTTTCACCAATAAGCACAAATCAATAGAATGTGGACTCATACAAGTTTACCTCATCTAGTGTACCGATTTATTTTAGGCTATTTAAAATTAATATTAAAAAATTTGATATGCACTATGTCTACATTATGAAAACTGGCAAAAACATATTTTAACGGTGAAATTCTTAATAGTAATTCCAATAATTCTAAATTGCAATAATGTTTCTCTATTAAAACAACAGCGGCTGAGTAAGTGCATTCATTCAGCAACCACAATCACAAACAAAATATTCAATATCTCATTACAGAACACAGACTGGCTGAATGACAATTTAATTTAAGATGAACATCTCACATGGAGATCGCTAAACTTCAGATTAAGCCAAATTCACACTACAGGATTTTAAGCCTGATTTAAGCCCGATTTGCAAGGCAATGAGCTTGGGCTGGGACAAGTCTGGCTGTGATCGGGGGAAAATCGGTGGGTGATCAGCACTTGGCAATCTTTATGTGTGAACTACCCAGTGACGTATCAAAGAGATTCGCTGACGCGTCCCCGACGCCAAACAAATATCTAGCATGTTAAATATAGCCAAGTTCACACTACACGACTTTAAAAGTCGACAGATTGCTGTGCTGTTCAGACTACATGACTTCCTGATGTCCATTTTCAATGAAACAACTCCGGTTTCACCTGTTGCTTCGCGTCATTCCCGTTCTACTTCTCACGTGTTTTTGTGACCAAATGTGGTTTGGGGACCGGATAGAGTCATTGGGTGACAGAGTTGTTGTCAGCTCGTGTAGTGTGTCACCCCCTGTTGCGGATCATTTACGTGGTGTGAACACAACAACTTCAAGACAGACAGCAAGTCATGTAGTCTGAACAGCAAAGTGATCTGCCGACGTTTAAAGTCGTGTAATGTGAACTTGGCTTTAGACAGCCCCTTTAAGTCTGTTTTTCCCATTCATTACATTTTTTTTTCTTTGCCACAGTCACCTTTGTCTTGCTCACCGGGTACTGTAGGATAGGATATTAAGGCATATTTTGAGATGGTCCTCACTGCAGAACACAAGACCCAGGGGGCGGATCCAGATCCAACTCCTCACACCTTACATATACCTAAACCTACCCGTCTCCACCCCGATACCTAAACCCACCCATCTCCACCCCCTAGATGTGGATCCAACCCCGCCCCCTGGATCTTTGTTCTGCAGTGAGGGGCTACTACATATTTTCCTGTAATGCTGGTTTGAAACAATAGGAATTTTACAAAATGCCATGCAAATGAAAAATTACTTTAACACTTAATTTGTAACAATTTATTTGTAATTAAACATGGTCTGGAGCTCCTAATGTCATCACACTATGAAATATTAAAAAACATAACAGTAGTACTTATTTCCAAAATACAGTAGAACTAAGCAAGTGTCTTGTGTACAATCTTGTTTGTGTGATATTTTTTTTATACAGGTTCTAAAAAGTTAATATTGAGTAACTTACATTTCCACCAAAACATGGTCAATTACATATTTTTTCAACAATGGCAAATATTTCTAAAAGTGCTAAAGCATCAAACTTTGTGTGTCACCAAGCAATGCACAGACTTAAGTGTTTATGGAGCAATCCCTGTTCGTAACATTCAGTTATCATTCCATGTTACCAACACTGCAATTTCCTACTCCTGCTTACAGGTGAGCAGAACCCCCCACTCTGAGCAATCCTGGAGTGAAAGAAAACACTGACAAAAATGGTCCTCACTCCATGCAAAAATCCCACAACCCTACCCAGTTTTCACTGAACAGCAATCAGATATTCTAAGGGCATTTAATAAATATCAGCATTCCTGGAT
This sequence comes from Sinocyclocheilus anshuiensis, assembly GCF_001515605.1. NCBI lineage: Eukaryota > Metazoa > Chordata > Actinopteri > Cypriniformes > Cyprinidae > Sinocyclocheilus > Sinocyclocheilus anshuiensis. The sequence continues at coordinate 687,722 of NW_015557103.1, read as the reverse complement.
AACCACTTGGCAAATCAATTTAGAGAACTGGAACTAACGGTTGTACAGTAGTAATTGTTTACATTTTAATAATTATCTGCAAATAATACTTCTGGAATCACGGTACAGTGAAGTCAAAAAGTAATCCTATCAGATACTAGAAAGCCAAACTTGCCATGTTTGGCTTCCAAACATTCCTTACAAAAATTATTTTACATTATCTTTGTTCACACTAACAAAGACAACCAAGGAAAATAAACGAAATCAAGGATCTGACAAAATCTCGATCCAAGACTACATTTTCCATTGGCATTCCATCCTACTGACAACCTCAACCATTATATTTACCTTCCACAAAATGTATAATTAGAATTTGATGAGATTTTTTTTTTTAAATCTAGCGCTATTCCTAACGAGGACAAACATAAAAATAATAAAACAAAAGCTACTCATACTTAAAATAATAAAATGTTCTGATTTTAAAGTAACAGATTAAACAAACGGAGAAACTCCACCAGAAGGCACAATTCCTTTGAACCTCATGTCTTGATGCTGGTTCCATTTGCCGTTGTGCCATCACTAGCAGCTGCTGTCATAGGACTAAGTTCAGTGGCTATGGCTACTTCTGTAGTCTCCTTCTCTGCTCTTTGATTGCGGTAATGACATGTGATGATAAAGGCACTACAGCCCAGATAAATCACAGTCAGCAGAGTGAAGTATAAGAAGTAAACAGAAAACTGCAAGAAAGAGAGAAACAAAATCAGGCCAAAATCTTTCTACTTTCTTTCCTGAATTATAATGTTACTGTAATCTCTTCTTCTTCTGTTAACAAGCTGGTGATATCCACAGCCAATAGTGTAACTATTAACAGAAGTCAATCTAGAATTTTACACACCTGAGAGTGAACATTCAAAGCCAATCCCCTCTTATCTACCACAATGATAGTGATGATCGTTTTCAGGACTGTTCCAAGAAAAGTGTTTACTCCAAACACTAAAGCACACAGTTCTTTAGTGAGAGAGGAGGCAATCTGGAAACTGAGAAGAAAAATACAAAATGAGTTAAAAGAACAAAATGCAGAGCACAGATATCTGGATTATTATTTTTTTTTAAGTTTATTTTAATTAAATGGTTTAATTTCCTGTGTTATTTAATTTTAGTTAAAAGCTCCTCATGTGGCAAACTACAACAAACTTGAACTTCAAAGCAAAATTCTTGCTCTCCATGAAATAAGAATGTTTTCACAGGTGCATACATATCTACTTTTAAAACAGTGACTTTGAAACATTGAATGCAATGTGTGCCAGCGTTTTTAATGTCATTTATTTAACAAAGACAACACATTCAAAAAAAAAGTCCTTTAAATAATAATACAAATAAAAAAATTGTTTTCTACAACTCACATAGCAATTGGCACCAGGAATTGGTAGAAGCCTCTGAACAGGGCATATGCCACATAGCAAACCCAGATATTATCTGTGATGCCCATGAGAAGCAGTAGACCGGCCTGTGCCGCAGTGATCAATCCAATCACCAGCTCAGACCAAAGATTCCATCGAATTTTCACATATCCTGCTGCAAATGACGTGATTGCACCTATGGAGCACGAAAAGTGTGATTGTCATGTAATATTCATCCAATGCCAATGAAAAAAACATCTATTCTCACAAAGTTCAGATCTGTGCATAAAATATTTTCTACTTTTGTGTCATTTACACCAAGGTTCTTCATTCCTACTCCTGAAGAGCCACTTCCCCGCAAAGTTTAGCTCTAACTCTGATTAAATGCACCTAAATCAACATAAAGGTCATAAAGGTCTTTGGGTTTACTTGGAAGAAACTCTGCAGGAAAGTGGCTTTCCTGGACCAGGAATAAGGAGTTAAGCTTTACAAGCATGCGTCATGCCAAAGCTCAAATGTTGAGGAACATGAACTCTGCTTGTTCTCACCAAATAGTAAACCAGCATGTATAATGTTACCTATTAAATCCTAGTTTAAAAAAAAAACACAACTGTTAGTCACAATGACCTGTCATATACACTGAGAATCCTGATAGTGAAATTGAAACTCTGGCCAGTACAGATAAACAGATAATTATTTTCATGTTTCAAAAAACTAAAATCTAATACTATATAACCAATTTGTCTGCTAAAGTGAATTAGACATCACAACATGTTAATGTACAGAATGTATGAGTATCCACTATAGAAAATTGTAATAATAAATATCGCTGCAAGCAGCAATCAAGGGGCCAAGCACTATAGAAGCAAGCATCAGACCAACTGCAGAAATGAGTAGGCCTAGTTGAAGCCATTTTAAGATGATTTTAGTCAAAATGGCTGAAAAAACAAATACAACCACAAGTAATATGATTTAATGGCTTATCAATTTGACCAATAGGTGGCGCTGTTATCAAATTGATGTGGTGTGTTCTGTGTGAGTTGACAATGGCTCACGCAAAGTTTGGTGTCAATATGTCAAAGCTTTGCAGAGATACAGCCTCAGACGTAGTTCGGCATCATGCCTCAAATTTGTTGCGGTGCTATGCAAAAACGGTTTTGTCTATCAACACGAAATCCATAACTTTTTTGTCAGCAGTCTGAAGATAATCTGACTCGATTTTAGTGAAAATCGGACCAACGGTCTAAGACGAGTTTGAAAAAGTAGGTTTTTCGAACTATAAAAAAAAAAAGTGAAAAAAAAACTAGACCTTACAGGAACATAATGTGGCCGTTTAATCTATAGCTTTTATAATCTATAGCCGTTTAATCTGTAGCCCTAAAGCTGTCAAATGTCCACCAATAACACATTTTGTTTTATCTATGTGGATTTTTGCTGACAAATAAACTGGGATATTCAGGTGCATGTGACCTGGAGAAAGAGTACTCAGTCCTGACATTTTAACAATACAAAGCTGGCTGAAAATTGGCAAAAATACAAAGATAATCTACAGAGTGAATTTTCATTTAATGCCAGTTTTTAATCTTTCTGCAATAATTTACTGCTATCCTTATAAATTAGTTAGATGATGATTTTGATTATTTAGAAATCTAAGTGGCCTGGAGGTTGATATTGTATATCGATAATCATGACAATTGCTAAATCAGTCTTTAAGTAAGTGACGTCCACTCTGAAATGAATGAACAGTTGGTTGGCAAGAAAGCATGCCCCTTCTATGTTCTTTTTCCAACATTTGCTCATTTATTAGCTTAAGAAATCAGTGGATGTTACTTAAAGTCTGATTTTGTGGCTGAGATTATCAGTATTTATTGTTATATATATGGTGACTACAACACACTATAATCCATCTTACCTAATAATGTAGAGGCAGATTCAACTGCTCCATTGTAGACATGTATTTTCTCTGTGGCAGGGTAGACTTCATTCCACAGGATGTGCACATAAAATACAACTAAATAGTAACCAGTGGAGTTGAACACCCACCACAAGCTCCAAAGCCTTAAACTAGGTACTTTCACAACATTCTTTAACTCCTTCAACATCTGAATAAACACTGAATTTGTCCAGGAAGATGATTTGTGGTTACTGCCTTGTGCAGCCATACTGCCATCCTTCTCTTCAGGCTTCATTCTGGCCAATTCCGATTGAGCTGCTTCCTTCCTTTCCTCATCCAGACGGGCTTGGTTGAAAAACAAGCTACGCTTGGGCCATGGCAGGCAGAAGGACAAGAGCAGCCCAAAAGTGACAAGCCCCAGAGAGACTGCACTTAACGTCCTGTATGATATGCCCCCTAGTGACACACATATCTGACCCAGCACAGAGCTTGTGAAGACTCCCATGAGCACAGATGAGCGGGAGTAGCTGGCTACACGCTGATAAACAGTCGCTGGTACTAGCGAGAAAATGTACGAGGAGTACGCCACACGGGCAGCCATGGTAAGGCCATAAAAGAACTCCATAAACTGCATCTCCAGTAATGAGGTTCCCAAAAGCAACAAGAGCCAAATGGAAACATGACTCAAACTCTGAAGGACCAGCACAGGTTTGTAGCGTAGGTAATCTGTCAGCAGAAACACAGGCACCAGAACGGACATATAGGAATATGAGAGGACCGGGATGATTTCATTGGTAACCTGTAAAAAAAATAATAATAATAATAAATAAATAAAAATCACAGAAAGCCATTATTACATCTGATATGGGGTAGACAAAGAGCACTATAGCAGGGATAACTGTAACGCTTAAAAAATGTAACATCAGTAACATAATAGAATGCACTTACCTCCACACTAGGAATGCACAGTGTGAAATGCAGATTATAAATAATACCAAGATTTAATTGTTAATCCCAGGTAAAGTATGAGCATTGTGAAACAAGCTAACCCAGGACTCTGTTTACCAGGGTTTAAAATGACCCAGCGTTAACTTATTCAAGTATGAAAAGCCCTAACATACTGTCAACTGAAATGAGCGTAGTGCACATGGAGAATACATGGCATCCCAGGTTATATTTTATATAAATGTTAATATTAAAACGTGGACAAGAGACTAATGTTAAACTACATTTCTTGCCCATTTAAAAGTGAATATTTGGAGTTTGAAATATATTGAAATGTGTTTTTCTTATGTCATTGTTAATGGCCCATCATTCATAATCTGAGGACATGTTTAGTGTTTGAGAATGTTTTGTACTGGATAACATTATTACATCAACATAAAACTAGACGAGTAAAGTTCGCAAACAAACTTCGAAGTTGGCTTGAAAAAGCCTTTTGTGAAAGTTTGAAGCAGTTGTAATAGCTTGAAGTTTGGAAGTTTAGATAGATTAGATAGATGTAGATAGCATGTAATTAGCATGATTTAGCTAACTTAACTTGTTAGCAGCATGTTTTTAACATGATTAGCATGTTGCTAGTATGTTTCTTGCATGATTATCATGTTGCTAACATGATTATCATGTTGCTAGCATGTTTTAACATGATTACCATGTATGTTGTTAGTATGATTAGCAAGTTACTAGCATGTTTCTAGCATGATTAGCATGTTACTAACATGTTGATACCATGAAACCAGCTAAACCCAGCTTATTTAGCAAAAAGAAAAAAAAAGTTAAAACCAGCTAAAAATGGCTAAAACCAGCTGAATCGGTAAAAAACAGCTAAAAAAAATAGCTAGTTGTCTAGTCTTAGCTGGTTTAAGCTCGATTGGTCTTTTAGCAGGTCTCCCAACTTGACCAGCTAAGACCACCCTGACCAGATAAAACCACTTTAAAACCAGCCTGGGAGACCAGCCAAAGCAGCCAACCAGCTTAGGCTGGTTTTAGTTGTTTTGGGGTTTTTTTTTTCAGTAGGGAGTTGTTAAGTTTTGCTATAGCAATAGACAGCTTAAATACACCATAAGTCTCATTGTATAAAGGTTTTCAACCCCTCAATGAAAGTTTATTTTATAAAATGAGGAATCATGATTTTGAATAGAAATATTACCAAACATTAGAATTAGACACTTTGACAATATGCTAATGATAACAGATAATGATGTGACGCGCTCTGTGAAGGACCATAAGGTGCCATTCACACAAAATGTGCTTATATATATATATATATAGGGCTCCAAACAAAAAGATCGAGGTAAGGAGCCATTGGCTCCTATAAGAACAATTTTAGGCGTCTAAAATAAATAATAATTATTATTTTTTTTAGGTGCCACAGAATAAACGTGTTTTATTATTTTTTTTTAATCATACTTTATTTTTTAACATTTCAATCATACTTTCATGTGTTTATGTCTCATCTTTTCTTGAATTTATCAGCATGTTAATCGATCTTGTAGATGACCTGGTAACTAAGGTTCACTTAAAGTGGGAACTAAACGTTTTTTCCAACTTGAAATATATAGCCACAAAGAATTGTTCATGACACAGAATCTGTACAAATATGCCCTCAATGAAAGTTTATTTTATAAAATGAGGAATCATGATTTTGAATAGAAATATTACCAAACATTAGAATTAGACACTTTGACAATATGCTAATGATAACAGATAATGATGTGACGCGCTCTGTGAAGGACCATAAGGTGCCATTCACACAAAATGTGCTTTTGTGTTGACTAAAGATGCGATGCAGGCAGTGGAATAGGAAAAAAAATGCAAGAAGATGGGAGTTGAGTTGAAGTTCTTTTAACTTGAGCATAATTGAGTTTTTAGAATGCCATTTCATGCATGAGACGCTGCAAGAGACGCGAGCACAACAATCAAATGTGTCCATGTTTTCATAGAAAAACAATGGAAAAGCAGCACAATCTAATAAAAAAAAAAACTGTAAAGAACTATTACTGTATGTATATTTCATGTTTGCATCATGGTGACAGGCTGAAAGCTGCGGTTCATTGTTTTTATAGAACATTTATAGTTGTTAATAGTCTACAGTACTGGTGTTATACCTTCAGTCATTTAGAATTACCTTGACTTTTGAGATGTTTTTAAAAAGCATTTTCCTTGTATTATTTCTGAAAATCATGGACCATAAGCATCACTTGGCCACTGAGTGTAGTTTGGGCTCCTCCTCAGTGCATCCTATAAGTGTTGTCTAGGCATGGGACGATAACCGGTTTCACGGTATACCGCGCGCGGTTTGGAAAAGTCACGGTTTCAAAATCACTCAAATTTTCCATTATACCGTTCCAGCGGTATGCGCAGTTTTTGTTTACTGTTCCAAAATGTTCTATACGTTTCTTAAAAATAAAATATTCAGTGGGAAAAAAAAGTTGTTTTTTTAACCCAGACATTTAAAAATAACATATTTTAGAGCTGTAATCGCAATACCGTGATATCGTGAAACTGTGATATTTTTATCTAAGGTTATCATACCGTCAGAATCTCATACCGGCCCATGCTTAGTGTTGTCATATGTCTTTCACACATTCAGTCTGTTTTCTTCATTAGTAAAATACAACTTTGTAGGAGCTGAATCATGTAGACAACAGGTTAAGTAAAAATATTAACATCCAATAACGTATAAATATAGCAAAATGCTCTTCTTTAGTTCTTTTTCTAGCCGACTGATGAGCTTATGGACACCTAATGTTTTTTCTGAGGTAAAAGTATTATTACGTTGCAATGTTTACAAGCTTTACATGTTTACCGCAGTTTGAAACACTGAATGAGCTTTTGCATGATACATTTCAGTAAGTTGTACTGTAGGCTTTATTATAAAATAGGTTAAGTGTTGATGTTAATTCATGTTCATTATGTACTTAGTAGTAAAGAGAAAGATATAATGGGTTCACTTGTCGCTTGAACTGAGGCGCTAAAGCAATCGCGCCTGTCACATTAAAGAGCGCCAAATCTGTATTGTTTGAATTTCGTTATGAATTTGACCATTTTAAAGCTTATACTTTGTTTATTAAAAAGTAACAAAGCTTTTTGCGATTAATGGACGGCAAGTGTGCTTCAAATAATATGAAGTTCACACATTAACAGAACACAGCATATAGACTAAGATCTTGATAAGATATTAGTAATGATTATAAACGAGAATTGATAAAGATATTGCCAATATCCACACAGCTGACAGCTTTACCTGTTGTAGCTTGTTCAAGTTGTGCATGAAATAGACTCTGCATTTGTGCACTTTTACTTGCACGTCTCCGTCATGTTGATAACACTGCCCTTTGTACTTCCAGTTTAATTGTAATTGACTCAATTAAGTTATAAATTTAATTGACATGAGTAATGACTGTTACTATATCAAAGACATATGACACCAATTTAAAAGTATCAGGCTAAATAGATTGCCTGAATAAACAAACCAAAACCAAAATGAATGGTCCCTAAAATGGAAAATTCCCATACAGATATTCTCTGCATGTGGCTGATTAATTTGATGGCTTTTACAGTACTAACCTTATTTTAAAAGCCATCCAGTTAGAGCCTGATAAGATCAGTACAGTGAGTACAAATTAATTTGAGGATTTACAAGTGTTTACAAAAGTAGTAATCTAATAACTCTACATATAATGAGTCAGCATGATAGTTTTAGTCCTTTCTCAAAGCAGATCTGACCCATTTTGGAGGAATGTGTGAACTCTGACCACATTCACATGGCTTGCCAGACCCCAGCAACTGTCTCAGAGATTGAAAACCAAGTTACACAGTCATGCGTGTCGACTAGGTATTGGCAACAAAATAAACACATACTATAGTTGGGAAACACAGTTTTAGTGTTTACAAAAAATAAAAAAAGTAAGATTTATCATTTGAATAAACTCACTCAATTTTATATTTTAAATGTGTATTTTTTCACAAACTAGAAAAAGATTAGAATAAAAGTAGAATAGCACCATACCTGTTCACTAGTGAAGTTATTCTCTGTACTGAGCAGGTATGGTGTGATAAACGGCTCTCCAGGCTTCAGCTGCACCATGAAGCCATAGAAACAAAGATAAACAACGGACCATATCCAGGTTCTGGTCTTCTGCGTTTGGGTTTCCAGGTCTTCCTTGGTTTCGTGACTGACCAGCTCTGGAGCCACATTTTCCACAGTGTGTCCACTGCCATCAGTCCTCATGTCCTCCTTAACATCCTCAGTCCTTTCATTGCATGTATTCACTTCCACCATGTTACAACAATACTGATGCTATAAAGCTGAATTATTTAATTCTGTATAAAATGCAGAAGGAATGTCAATCCCCAAAATTAATAGATGAAGGCTTAGCAGTTTAACAGAGTTCAAAGACCGGTAACAACCAAGCGACTGCACTAGCCAGTAAATCCTAAGGCATGTGCCGTGTTAACTATTACTGGGAGCTAAGAGGGCACTTCCATAATAACAGCTATGTGTTTAGAAAGCTACAAGCTGACATTTTCTGTGTGCAAGCTTTCAACTTTGTCCAGTTTCCAACACGTCAGTGATTAAAAAGTGTTACTTACTCAACGGCACATTGTGATTTGGTAAAGAAGTACAAAGCAAATCCAATTGTTATATGGCAAGTATGTACTCTAATGAGCATAGTTATACATACAAAGGAGCAAAAAAATATTTTTTTTCACACCTAGTCTCTTATTTTCTTGTTCTTGGGTCTTACACTAAATAAGAAAAAAAAAAACATACCAAACTGAAAGTTCTGCCAGAACAGTTATAACAACGTGTCAAAGGAGTTTCCAAACATTTGCAAGCACTTTGTATCTAATGCATATGAACTTACTGTAAACGTACTGTAACGGACTAAGAGAACTCACATGTATCCACAACTCATATGTCTAACAGTGCAATCCCAGCTCTTACACATATTTACATTTATTAATTTAGCAAACTCATTTATCTAAAGCGACTTACAATTGAGGAACACAACATATCTCATGACTACGTCTGCGTGTTCATGGATAACAGTGTCTCACGATCTCCTGTTGTTGTTTGCACATAACCCCACCAATATTCAAGTATGGGTGAAGTTGTTTCGAATTAAACTTGCCTGTTGCCTTCCTGTGGTCAAATTTAATCCTTTCTTGTTGAGGCTGTCGGTGAGCTAATTATCTATGCTACTTAAAATAATATAGTGCAAGTTATTTAAGCGACAACAAAGCGACAGACTTTAACCCATCTGTATGGAATGACCACACGTACCAGCTATGTAAGTGAAAGCAGTTCAGCCTAAAATCCACGAGACAGACATGCCCGCAGTTGCGCGCGCCCAATTATCCACTGTCTGCGCATGCGCACCGGATGTTTATCTTAAGTTGATGAACGAATCTTTCTTTTGAAAAGAATCTATGTAACGTTTCACAAAACCGGTCTAAATGATTCGTTCAGAAGGAATCAGCCTCAAGTCAACTGACTGTCTGAGCCGACGTGCAGCATCTTTGGGGAGTTTAATGATGAAGTCCACTCTATATAAAATATCTTTACTTTTATAAGTCAAAACAGAGCTGTTCAGTCATAGTGTTCGATTGTACAGGTCAATCAGACGCTCAGCCACACGTTTAACACATGCATTCCAGCGAGTCTATGATAACTACTGGAGAGAGAGAACTATGAAGGTAGAATGACGTCAAAAAGATTTACATACGCAGGGTAATATTTGTGGAAGTGTACATAAAACTGTAAGCGTAAATTAAATTTGCATGCGCAAGAGAAGCTTTGTAAAGGTGTAAATCGCGTTTCAAGCGCAAGAAGAAAATATTTGCAGCATTTTACTTTTTTTCTTGCGCTTGAAACGCGATTTACACCTTTACAAAGCTTCTCTTGCGCATGCAAATTTAATTGACGCTTACAGTCTTATGTACACGTCCACAACTCTTACCCTGCGTATGCAAATCTTTCTGACGTCATTTTACCTTCATAAAGAACCCTTTTCATCAACAGCCCATCGCTCTAGGCTTGCACCTAAAAGATACAAATGATTCAGACTGAACGTGATATGAATATGATTCTGTAGCTTGTGTAATGTGCTATGATGCTTTGCCAAAGGAGGGCGCTCAAAGCATTGTATGTAAGAAGGTCTAGTAGTCCATGCCATAATCAAGCATGATAGTATCTTAAGTTACTAGTTAACAAAAAACATAAATATATTAACACATAAAAAAAACATGTCCTTAATTCAAAGTTTATTTCTGAAAAGTAGAGATGGAATGTGTTATGATGTCTTACCAACAGAGGGCACTCCAGGGTGCGTAATATACATACATACATATGCAAAGTCTTAGGCCATTAGTATTTTCAACAACAAAAATTGGTTTTAAGCTGGTTAATTCTATCTTTTGCTTTAGTGTGCCAGTAGGAAATATCAGTTTACATTTCCAAACATTCCTTTTGCCATTTATTGTAATAATCCAGTGAGATTTTTGTATGCACAAGGAGTCTGACAACAGCAAGTGCTCCACACAGAGATCTGATCTCACCATCATCCAGTCCATCTGGGATTACACGAAGAAACAGAAAAAAACTGAGACAAACTAAATCCAGAAGAACCGCGGCAACATAAGACACTTGAAGAAATCTTCCTATAGCTATTCAGCTACCTGAAAAACTATGCGCTAGTGTACCTAGGACAATAGCTGTTTTAAACGCAAAGGGTGGTCACACCAAATATTGATTTGATTTAGATAATAGAAGTTAATTAATAAATAACGTTTATTTATGACATTATTTTTGAAAGCATCCTCACTTTACAGCATTTTTACACAAGTGCCTGTAGGTTTGGAGGTAGGTTTCTTCAGGTGTCTTGGAGATGTTGTGGCGGTTCTTCTGGATTTAGTCTGCCTCAGTTTTTTTTCTGTTTCTTCAAGTAATTCCAGATGGATTGGATGATGGTGAGATCAGATCTCTGTGTGGAGCACTGGCTGTTGTCAGACTCCTTGTGCATACAAAAAAAATTACTGGATTATTACAATTAATGGCAAAAGGTATCTTCTTAAACATGGTCATCATTTTCATGGGGTGTCGCACTTTTCATTGTAGCAATGTTGTGAAGCACCATGCATACTGTGGAACCTAGTTCTGTGGGCCAGGTTACAGAGTTTAGTAAGGGAGTGAGATGTTGATGCAGTAACACATCTTCATTCAGTTGACACGTCATTTCCCTGTACATTTTACACTCCTGCTTTGTACTTGCATCAACACCAAACCTTCACTGTTCTTAAGTCTGATTAACTATTTTCGAAAGCCAGTGGCTGACATGAATTCAAAACTCAAATATAAATCACTTCAAGAGAATTATTTATCTCATTATCATCAGCAACATGTCATGTGTTTTCTACTATGCAAGTGCATTATGGTCCAGGTCAGGAGTGCAAAAGCTTTATGTGAGAGACAGACTCAAGCTGTTGAGTTTTGTTCCTCTGAGAATAAAGGAACTGCAGCCTCTAGCTGTTGAGATGGACAAATGATTATTAATGTTTGTGCAATGCTGCATAAAGTCTTCTACTGCACATATTTTGGAGTTGAAAAGTGTAAAAACTATTCATCATGATCATCTTTAGAAAAAAATACAATTTATTCTGTAAAGTCTGACATATAATACGTCATAAAAATCTAATTTGCCTTAGTTCAGTAATTATTCATCTTGAAATATTACTATTTAAAAGTTATTCTTATGTTTACTTTTTTAAAATCAGTGAAGATTTCACTGCAAAAAGGCATTTTAGAATTATACTAGAAGGCTTTTTACTTGCTAAAAATGATAAACTATCAATCAGATGATAGAAGGCATGTAGACCGTTTTGATCATGTTCATAATTTAGAGGCATTAAAAATATGTGTATAAAATATGATACTGTAGGCTTTATATGGTTAAAATAAATCAATACAATTTCATTTGATTAATTTAAGCATGAACCCTGGTCTCAAACCTGAGAACCTGAGAATTTCCACTTTTCCTCACTTTCACAGGCATCAAGCTCACTGTCCTCACTATCTGTTCTTTTAAAACAATGGTGTAAGAAAAAATGAGGAGGACGTTGAAGATCTCGATAAAGATGTTTATTGCAGCATAGCAGTGACAAAGTACATGTAGAACCTTGGGCTCAACAGAGTCGGAATGAACCCCGAACATCCTAAACTCAAACCTTTTATACAGTTAGAGTTTACTACCCTTAATGTAAATGAAGTTGCTCCTGTCGTCACAGCTGTGATCTGTATGTTAATGAAGTTCTGACACCTAATTATCTGAGAGGGTTCTTGGTGTCCCACACCCACTCCCATTCTACAATTGGTCACCATTTGCTCAAGATGTAATCATCCCAAATGATCTGCAAACAACATAACTGTTGACTTTCTTCTTCTCTATAATAATTAAGCCATTTTGGGAAATAAGAATGATCAAACATCTATTGTGGAGTGGAATCTGGGTCGGGGCAGACTATAGTTTCTTACAATGGTTATGAATTGTCATGACTGTATCACTACATGTCTGCAAACGTCAATACTCATCAGGTTGAGGTATGTTTTCATTAGTTAAATAAATCTGTCTGTTAATTACAATATACCGGTAGTCAATAGACTATTTTGTGACACCACTTTAGAGAGTGGCCTGTACTGTGTATTGAGTTTGCCTATAGGATGCTTCTCTGTCCTTCACGCCTCTCTGGGCCCATCAGATCACTAAAATAATGTGTACCAGGGACTGTCGATGACTGAATAGAGGCTGTTCTCCTTGCTGGAGGCAATAGGGTGGGTATTGTAATAAAGAGCTACCATGCTGACCATACATTCATCAAATTTAGTCTCTCCATACTGGTCCTGATAAGTATCAAACCTTATATTGTTGTATGAATGACTTTAAATAATACCCTAAAAGTGCCATATCATACATTTTTTAATCATTTCCCCCCCTGAGGTTACCTCATAATGCAAACATTTTTTTTTTCTCCAAAATAATTTTTCACCATTTCTCTGATTTTAATTTTAAAAAATCAAACTTTCACCTTAATAAAAAATAAATAACTAGAAATATCATGTCTGAGCAGGCAGGAAGAGTTTTAACACCATTTCCTCATTTACAGTTCTTCTAATGGACCCACAAAAATGTATCATGTATAAAAGCTGACAACAGACACAATTTTGAGCATGTTGACTAACATGCACACACACAATCTACTATGTTGTTTTTCATTGTTAGCCCATGTTTACATATTTGTTCAATCATTTTTTCCAACTCATTTGCTTTAGAATAAATATTTGTATTATTAAATGCTTCAAATTAGATTTTCTGGGCAGGGGTTTGGTGTTTAAAAATAAATGTGTATACAAAATATAAACCGTTGTCTATGTTTTCTGTTAGTATTACAACCCATCCTGCTGTTACAACTTACCCCAGCACTATGATAGATTGTAACAGCAGCACCGTTTGTACTTGACATTAAAGCTAGGGTAGGCAATATATCTGTGCTAAATACACAACAACAGCCTCATCTTGTTGATCCTCTGGAGGGATCTGGAAAGAGGAGTAGGTGTAGTGGAAGACAGTGCTGCGTTCTCATAGAGCCTGTGGTGACCTGCAGTATTCCTCTCTCAGAGACTCCATGAGGCCTGATGCATATGCTGGGAGAAGCAAGCAAAAGTTTAGATCACATTCACTGCTGACCATGTTTTTCCACTTGGCTTCCATCACATCTGCATCTCCATTAGGAGCGGAAGCTGCAGTCCAGTAGAGGTGGTTAATAACAGTTGGCCTTCACTGCTTAATTTTTAATTCAACCCAAAAGGTGACAACGTATTAAGACGCCATCCTTCTGCAGAACAAGGACATAGTGGTGAAGAGGAGCAACTTACCCCAGCACTATGATATATTGTAACAGCAGCACCGTTTGTACTTGACATTAAAGCTAGGGTAGGCAATATATATATATATATATATATATATATATATACACACACACACCATAAAATGTTCATCCAATCATTTCAATCAGCCCGAATGCAATAATAAGATGTGCTACCCGCCTGTCAACCTATGTATTTGCATACCTCTGCACAGCCAATAGAGAGAGTTTGGGGCGTGGCAGCAGGCTGAGCCAGAGGGTGTTTAGCTCATATGTATCTTAGCCGTGTGAAAAAAGAAATTCAGATTCCGCTACAGAAGTGCAAGCCAAAATTCGAAAACTTGCCAAAATATACAGAGACAGAAAAGGATAAACACTGGCAGTGTATTTACAAGATGGAGAAATTTGATGGAATGTTTGGGTTTCAATCGATATGACGAGTTTTGGTCCTCTATGAGTGTTGTAGATGTACACCAAACATACAGTGGGTACGGAAAGTATTCAGACCCCCTTCAATTTTTCACTCTTTGTTATATTGCAGCCATTTGCTAAAATCATTTAAGT
>NW_015557103.1:641707-672849 GCF_001515605.1 Sinocyclocheilus anshuiensis | reverse complement strand
TGAACTCCTACACTAAGCTGTAACTAGACTTGATGGTTATAATATTAGCAAACTGAGGTTAACCTACCAGCTATGCCTTCTCATATGGTAATGTTTTTACACGGTATATAACGTTATTGCTAATGCTTACAAGCTAGCTGTGGTGCTTTACAACAAACTATACACATCTCGTTGTGTCTCATTATTTAAATAATTATGTTCACTGATTTGATAGGTAGCAAATGTTTAAAAACAAGACTTACAGTGCACAGTTCACTTTTTCGTGGAGCAGCATCTTTGAGGGATCCGTGAGCATCATGTCTCCCGCCAGCAGCCGAGCCACAGACGGAACGGGACCCGATGAAGGTGCTGTGTGCATCAGCTCTGAGTCTCACTCGCTTCTTGCTTCGGTATCCCATGTTGAACTGCATCATATCGCCGGGATGATAATCCTCTGGTGTAAAGTGATCGCTAAGTTACATACCACGTGCTTTTTGAAGCAGATGCATTAGTGAAGTCCCGTCTCTTCACCTGCACAAACGCACCCAGGCCCAGAAGATACCGTCCTTTTTCTTGTTAGGAAACCTGTGGACTCGATGTCCTGACAGGCTGGAGTTTGTGCAACCTCCACAAACACAATAATTTAACATGACGATGATAAAATGAAATAAAAATAACTACCAAAAACGCACTGACTCACTCCCGCTCAAAGTAGAGTCCGGCACACAACTCCCTCTCGTGACGTAATATGACGCGATGTTAGAAAAAAAGCGGTTTTTGAGAACTGTCAAGGAAACCGTCACTTTTTCTTCTAAATTTGTGCCCTCACGTCTTGTAAAACATTTTCAAATCCTGCATTAACAGTTCATATGGTATTTTCATACAAGGTTATATATTAATTTAAAAGAAAATTTTAACCTGCAATATGCACTTTAAAATGGCCGACTCCCTGATCAGTGCCCTGACTACTGAACTAAGGAGCTGATTGAGACGCACCATTATTAACAGTAGTACAATACCAAGGAAGGAAGGACAGGTTGTTGATATTTGCCTGCACAGCGTACGTGAACGCGATGATGATGTATCATGTCTGTGCGAACAGGGTGTGCAGAGGTAACGTTACGCAAATACATTTGAAAAGAAAGCCTATCAAGTTCAAGTTCATGTTTATTTATAAAGCACATTTAAGTGTTGTACCAAAGTGCTGTACAATTTATAAACATAATTAAATAATATCAAAAACAACAACAAATAAAAAACTCATAAGATACAAATAAAAGCATGCAAAATAAACCATAAAAAACTTTTTAACCCAATATTCTCAGGCAATGTTCTCATAATGTCCGGACTGAACATTTTGATTGGACAGACATTTCTTGGTCCTACACCTTCCACAGAATATATAAATACATATAAATACATTTAGACCACTTAACTTAATGATTGCTATCGGGATGTGAAGAGACTTTAAAGAGCTGGCTGTCTGGTGTAGTCTTGGCAACCTGGAGCTGAACACCCTCAAAACAGTGAAGATGATCGTGGACTTCAGGAGGAACCCCCCTGCACTAACCTTATACTTATTTATCACCCTAAATCCTAGTACATCCCTACAACTTTATTTTATTTTATTCTATTCCTAGCACACCTGTACATACAATTTATTATTTTTTTGTGGTTTATATTTATGCATGTGTATTTTATTCACATCTTATTTTTATTATCTGTGTGTTGTTGTTGTCTCTGTGTACTGGAAGCTTGTGACACTATAACAAATTCCTTGTATGTGCAAACATACTTGGCAATAAAGCTCTTTCTGATTCTGATAACAAAAATGTTTCTGTAGACAATCACCTATTGCACCTTTAAGTTGGGGGAAAGTTGTTTGCAGAGGTTGTTTGAAAGTTGTAGTTCCGCTCGGCGCCACTAGTAGCGCAGAAACTGCCTACCTTAGCTTTAATTTACACTATTTAAGTTGTACATTTCCAAACAACTTTCATTTGTAGATAAACGTAGAGAATAAATATCAAAGCTTCAGAATTAAGAACAAACTTTACAGCAAAAATTGTTGCATTGCATACATACCTGATCTCCCCTACTTCAAATCAAAAAAACACACAGTGAAATTTTGTTCATCAGAATACATGATAATTTTAGGGGCTCTTTATAAGGTATTGAAAAGTATACGGTTATCTTAAACCTCAAAAGAGTTTTTTTTTTTTTTTTTTTTTACATTTGCAGAGAGAATTAGATTTAATTCAGTATTCTGACCCAGTGCTGGGCATCCGACTTATCATTTAGTCCAGGGGGGTATTCCAGAAAGCAGGTTATGTGACACATACCCAGGAATGTTTGGGAGTAAGTAAGTGGATAACCCAAGCTTTCGGTTCCAAAAACAGAGATAAATTAAATGGAAAATAAATTATTTTTCCTGGTTTAAAGGGGACACCGGATGCAAAATTGACTTCTACATGGTGTTTCCATATAAAGGTGTCTTAGCTGTGTGTGGACACAAAAATCCCCAAAAAACCTAAACAGTCTCAATAATCAAGCCGTTTTGATTTTCTGAGCAGTATGACGTCACAATGCTCAGGCCCTGCCCACGGCCGCTGACGGACTGTCCCGTATTAGCATATTTCCACCCTCAGCCAGTTTTATGCTGTCCGCCATTTTCTCCACAGTTGAGCAGCTGTAGCGACAACAGTGTCTTGTAAGCAATGCAGGTGTTTTGTAGTTGGATGTAAAAGTGAGCATAAGAGTCCTCCTTTTCTCCTGACATGAGAGCCACTGAGAACGCAGTGGATTAGTTTTGTTTTTGATGGTAATGTGCCACCCAATGCAAAAAACAGAAGAGAGTGGTGGAGTGAGCAGTAGCTCATTATCATTTAAAGAGACATGCACCGAAACGGGTCGCTGTGAACAGAGCTATTTTTGACAAGGTAAAACGGATGTTGTTTTACACCGCCATTGAGGAATTTTAACTAAAGTATGTTGCAGACATTTCATGAAGACCCTAAAGAATCATACCAACTTCTGGAAAATGGGCATCCGATGTCCCCTTTAATAAGGTAAACTTATAAGACAGATACTTGCAAGAAAGATGATTCAGTATCCTCTTAAATTGATACAATCTATTCCTGTTTATGTGAAATAAGCCTGCTCGAGTAGGTTTGAGCTAACAGACCTGTTGCTATGACAGCAACTCCAGGATGAACTAGGAAGAATTTAACAATCCTGGATCATGTCAAATTGCCAACAGTAAAATCCATCTGAGTAATCCACGTACGAAGAACAGGCCAAGGTACAGACATAGCATACAATATCTCAAAAGTGGAAGGGGGTTGGAAAGTGATTGTGTGCCAGTTTACACCAAATATGCCTGAACATGAACTTTATTTCTTTTGATTGGGCAGACTTTCCCTCCACAACAATCTGGAGCTTCACTGCATTGCCTATTTCAATGTGGAACAAATTTAATGCTCTATTTGTGTCATCTTCCCAGGGGCCACTGAATAGACAGCAGGCTGCATATCACCCTCCATTATAGTCGCAACCAACGATCATAAAACAATTTGTAAAGTTTTTTTTTAAACTCTAACATTGGAAAAACTTGCATTTTTCTGTTTAATAAATCTAGAGTGTGAGTGTTTTTAAGAAGGAGGTTAAGGAAAGCCCAGAGGAACAAACTATAGCCACTTGGTTTTGAAATCATTAGAATGACGTAGGGCACAAAACACATTTTTTTGTTTTTGTATTGTTTTTCCTTTTTCTTTATATAAACCCCCTGTAATGTCCAATGTAAGTACAAGAATGGAGAATATATTTACAGTGACTAACTGAACGGAGCACTTCAGTCATAATGACTGGAGCTTAATCCCTCCACAACTGTCCTAACATCGTCATGGATTTGCTCTGGGTCACTTAATCCATGGAGGAGAATGCTAAAGCTCATTGTAATTCTGGGCTGGCTGGAGCATAGAATTTAAAGTGTAGTAGAGTACATTGGGGCGACAACATAACATTAACGGACAGTCCAATGCCATAATTCACACCCGTGTGCTATAGAATGTAAAGATGTAAATACTCTATCAGTTTCAATGATGGAAGTGATCCTTGTTGCCATGAAGTTGGTACCTATTGTACTCTATATCTTTGGTTTGAAACACTGCTTTGTTTGGTGATGTGGGGCAGGGTGAGATTAGGAGATTTACTTAAGTTATTCATTGTTGGAGTAAATATCTGTCATCATAACTGAGACACCCTCAGGGTAAAGAACAGATGAGCACCATCCAATTGTTTTTGCTGAATTGCCAGGGTGTTTCATTGGACAGATTCGGATATCTCGCAGGAGGGGAAACCCCTGTGTCCCTGCACCCATGGTCTCCTGACCTGCTTTCAGCATTTCACATCACTGTCCGAAGATCAAAACTGAACCCCAAAATCCCTTCAGTCCAAATGCATTTTTGCCATCGTTTCGCGAGAAAGTCACGAGTTGTGACACTGTGTTCACATGACTCCATCTTCTAGCCAATTGGATGCCACCTTTCAATCTGAGTTAACCAAGAGGATAGGGCAACAATAATTTTCCGTTTGCCAGTCGTTCCGTTTTTATTAATCTTTTTGCAAACATCGAAAGTGGTGGCCATCTGTTTCCAGTAGCACCAAAGGTAAAGCCTCTTTTTAAGCTTCAATTTTTATTGTTTTCTGAGGATGTTTCAGAAGGTTGTTTTGTTCTGAATATTCATTATTATATGCATTTAAAATTTGAACGTAAATGAAAATGGATTATATGCAACCTACATATTATGGCACATATATTTTTCTTAATGTATATTTACTTTTGATTGAAAACATACATTTTGACGTTGTACATCATTTTGGATGATCATACTATAAATAGCATTATGAAATGTTAGTCTACAATACCTTTGACATATCTGCTTTGAAACTAGTTTTGTTTTCTAGGCCAACCATAGGTCAAACATATCATTAATTCATGAATCGCTAGAACTATAATTTAAACCTTGCTGGACATTGTTCGGAAATGGTTGTATTTGATTCTCGAGGACATGCCTAAATGAGTCACTACACCTAATTAAACAAATACAAAGGAACAATACATGTTTGAGGAAAGTGTGGCTATCTCTTGGGAAAATTGGTCAATTAGATCTCCTTTATTTCTTCCTCACTGCGGTCTGCACAACGATATGTACATTTAACGAAGCTTATGTAAGATAATTTAATTATTGGATAATTACCACGTCCACGAGACTTGTTTATGGGTATCTGCACTGTCTTTGCATATGACAGATAGCTGAGGTGGCACTGCGCTGAAATTGACTTTGATCAGAACTGAAAATATCTGAACAGTCATTATCCTGATTATCATCATCATAAAATAGCGATATCAATTCATGCTCCTAGGTTTACTAAGGTGCTTCAGGATATGTGGTTCTTCAGGGGATTTAAATTTTAAAGCCACTTTGGCCATCAATGAATATGCAACATTTACATAAAAAAATCACTTATATGTTCAAGCTAAAAGAAGTCAATGACATCTAGTTAATTTGCAACACATGGTATACAGGGTATCAATTTGCCATGTCTTTGCATGAAAATGACACGTGTAACTTTTCTTTGATCCAATAATGGTTCAAGTCTTATACCAGAACCTCCTCTGCAATATTTGTTTGACAATGGCTAGACAAAAGCAGGTAGACCACTGCAAAATTCCATTATTTTACACTGTTAGAAACTATCAAACCGAGAGAATGCTTAGAGACAGTGACATGGTGGAATTAGATCCGCTGTCATTCATGATTCAATGTTAACTGTGTTGTATTTCTTGGCTGAATCACAAGTTTGAGAAAATCATTTTGTTTTCTTGTGACTCTTCTTGAAATTCAAGTTTGCATTCAATCAATAAGCTCTTGTTTATTTCTATGAAGTTCAGTATACTAAAAATAATATCGGTTACCACAATAGACAGGACAAAATTACAATATTATAGGACAGTAATAAAAATAATAATATTATGAGACAATAAATCCCCCCCAAAAATCATTCATCTTCAAATGTGTTGCAAGTCAGCAAGTTACTAAAAACAAATAAAAATGGACATGTATATAATAAGAATAAAGTGGTCTCTCTTTAATGTTTTCATTGTTAATATATCCTTTCTGTATTTAATGCAGTTCATGCCTCAGTAGTTTTAAATAAGAGATGTCACTCTTTATTGGAACTAAAACCTCAGTCGCAGTGCATAGAGTGAAGGCCCTCTTCTAACAATACATTTTTCTACATTGAGTGCCGTGCAGAGATGCGCAATGGAAACGGAGGGAGCTTTTTCTGAGCATTGCTCAGCCATGCACAAAGCGTGCTTAATTTGATAGTCGCTCCAGAGGAAGAGGCCAGAAGCTCTTTAGTAGAAAGCCTGACCCACTTTCCCAATCAGATGTCATGAGCAGTGCTGCTCTTACAATGCTGTGCACTGGCCAAAATCTCTGACGGTGCTTCTGAAATTAGATGGGGTGCTCTAATAGTTAAACTGTGGACATAATGTGTAGGCCACAGTACCTCAGGTAATGTGTATTGTACCACCGGTATACTGTAAGTACAAAAGTATCTAGAATAGACTACATGGTTGATATTTACTCTGCATTCAGTGATATAATGGCATTACTTAAACAACTGTGCAATAGTATTTAAAAATATATATCATACAAGGCATGATCTTGCTGTGTTAGCATAACAAAGGATGTAGATCCATGCAAAAATTACAAAAGAATGGGTAAATCAAGCCAGATCTTTCCATATGACTTTTAGTTTGGGTGCCAGGAAAAACAAAGTAGATGGCCAAGAATATATAGAAAAAAATGTATACTTTGTAGAGTATGTCAGTTCTAATAATGGTTTCCTGACTTAATGTAAATGTAAAAATAAAAAAAATAAAAATAAAAAAACCAAGATGTTAATTCATTTGTAATATCAAAATGTACTAAATGCATTTTACACTGCCTTTCTTAAAAAAATAAATAAATCATTTTAATGATCATTTAAATCTAAAATATATAATATTCATTTTTATAAATTAATCCATTTTCTCTGCACATATGGCAAGTGATGCATTATAGCAGCTTTCTGCAATCACTGATGTAGAGTCAGCTTTTGCATTTCACTAATCTTTAAGGTTTGGATTTGGCTTTATGAAATTTATCCTAGACCAGCAGTTACAGACAACTTTATACTGGAGTAGCAATTGGAAGCAATAGGCAATGAAAATTTTCCGCCATGAATTCTCTATGTGCAAGCTGAGGTCATAAATCAAATGGTATAGGCATGAAAGCAGAATATTCCTGATTCAAAACAGCAAATTGGAGCAAATTGTGTTGGTGCAGGGTTTTTTTTGTGTGTGCATTGGCTGTGATTCAGCAGTGAAATCTGCTAATAAATAACTTGCTAATAAAATAAATAAAAGAAAACAAAAAACCTGGATTCAGCATTGTTTGCACATTTATTAATCCATGAACTTTTGTATCTGTGTGTCTGTGTGTGTGTGTGTGTGTGTGTGTGTGTGTGTGTGTGTGTGTAGAAGCGATGAAAAGATGAGTTTGAAAAAGAGAATGAGTTTGCTAATTTTAAGCAAACATGCCTCAAACAGTGCCATATGTGGCCATTTTGTTTTCTACACAACCGCATCACATCAGACAGAAGTGAAACTCTAATTAGATATAACGATGCAAAAACAAAGCTCCTGTCCACACTATCTTAGTAGGGCCTTTCCTCTGAGGCATTATGGGAGCAAAAGTATTTCAGAATCAGACCTGATTCATCTATGATCCCCTTGGCACAAAATAATGCCATCTGTTTCAGCCTGATTGGCCGTTATGAAAGTGTGTTGTGTATAATCCACCCTCATGATTAATGGCTCATCCCACTGTTAACATTTTTATCTTCTTCAAAAATGTATCTCCTGTTCCACAAGCTATTTAGCTTTTAAGAATTGAATACATCAAGATGTGAGATGTTTCTACTATGACATATCTTTCAACCTCTTCTTTTATATAACCGAGGAGGTTTATTTATTTGCCTCCAGCTTCTAGTCTTCTAGGCCTGGCACTGATCGTAGATTTCTGTAGATTATTTTTGCTGTTAAAACTAGACACCAACCCCTGGATGTTGTTAATCTGGATTAAAGTCTTTATGTAATCTGGCGTCCTGTGGGAGATTGGAGGACATCTGGCTGTAGACCTCATCCATCTCTATCTGTTCCCTGCTACCTCTGCCTGCTGGTCTGAGATGGGCAGAGCAACATTCTAAACATTTTGATTGTTTGATTGATTTTATTGTACAATTTATTCAGAGAAATTAATGCTTTCTGAAATTCTATTCTTTCTTATTTGTAATAAGACAGCATTTTATTTTATACACAGATTACTTGTTTATTTCACCCAGTCATCTGAGCTGTGAAATTACCAATCTCCACCCCCTAGATGTGGATCCAACCACGCCCCCTGGATCTTGTGTTCTGCAGTGAGGGGCTATGTGAAATGATGCAGCCATGGGAAAATTATCTCTTGACATGCTGATAAACTCTGACTGGCTGATGACATGACTATAATGCACACAATCCATTAATTAACGACTGATCTGTGTCAAAGGCTGCAGACAGGGATAATAATAATAATAATAATACATAATTATTTTATGCTTTTTTTCGCCTTGCAAGATACATGGTCACTGGCAAAGCATCTGCTATAATCTAATTAAATAAATTTATTTCGAACTGATTTAGTAAACTATTTAGCTTTTTCAAGGTATTATAATCTTTGATGTTAAACAACCAAAACTTGACCTTAGCAATATGTATTAGAGTTGATATGACTCAGATGTCACTCTAGTTTTTCCATAAAACTTTTGTTTCTCTGATTATGACAGTGTGAAAGTCACATTTACTAAATGGAACAAGGGCATTTCACTCAAAAATGACTGAAAATTAATTTCACTGAATAGAAAAGGTTATGTGAACTCAGTAACTGATTATATAAATGAGAAAATAAACCGAATTAGTTACAGCAGATTCCTAGTTCCCAGCTTTGCTTTAGACTCAATAAGAATAGTAAATGTAAAAATTAAGTGTTAGCTTATGTGTTTTTGCAAAATATGAATATATGTGATGTCTGTTAGTGTTTAATGTTCTGTTATGTTTAGACGTTTTGGAGGTTACCATTGTGCTGAAGAGCAGAGGCTGTTGTTAGGTTGATGATGAGCCAATGAATAGTGAGCTAATATTTATGCTGATTTATTTAAAGACCACTAACTACACTTGCTCATAGTGCAGTCTCTTTGTTAGTTATGTTAGCACATCATATGCGCTATTGCTAGTTAGCAGTTAACTGCAAGACGTTTGAGTTAATTTAATATTAATGGTTTTACTCGCTACAATGAAATCTCAGATACACAAAGTATTTGAATAAAGTGTTTAGTTTAATTGTATATTAAGAAAAAATATTTTTCAGTGAGCTCAAATGAAATAAGTTCACTGTATTCATTACTATTGGTTTTTAACACTTAAACGGATTAAGGTAATCAGTTTCTTGAAACTGAAATGAGTTATCCTAAATTGTTGGGTTTTCCAGTGTAATAATACATTTGAATCTGCTTTTGTAAAATGAAAATATTAAAATAAGCATGTATGGTTTTTTGTTGCTTCTTTCAGTTTTTTAGGTGACTGTGTGGTGACCACTGGCCCCTATTCCTTAACTGCTCCTGTGAGTTCCTAACTAATTCACCCAGTCCTAAATCCTCACCATGGAGTCCAACAAAGTGCAATCTGAAGGAGGACTCAATGTCACTCTGACTATCAGACTCCTCATGCATGGCAAGGTAAAAGAACAGCATGCATCTAATCTAAAATTTCCACATACACAATTTACTGCACCATGGTAATAATTCCACCAGTGATAAAGAACAGATTGTGGACATAGTATGTAAGAGGACAAAAATGTCTCTCCTTAAAAGGAAATAGATAGAAGTTTGTTATTAAAATAAACACATTATCTTTTTTTTATCTTGCAGGAGGTTGGCAGCATTATAGGCAAGGTAAAAAGACACATTCAGCCATCAAGACAATACTTGCAAATACTTGAGTTTGTAACAGTCTTTTTTTTTTTTTGGTACTGTATGGATTTTAACATGTATTTATAAGAAATGTACATTGCACAATCATTAATATCTGTGTTTTATCAAAAATGCAATTATTCTTTTCAGAAAGGGGAAACTGTGAAGAAGATGCGTGAGGATGTAAGTAACGTTACAATTCATTTTAGTAGCTGTAATAAGTGTAACATGGTTATTAACAAACAACACAAACTGTTTCTACAGAGTAATGCACGCATAAATATTTCAGAGGGGAATTGCCCAGAGAGGATAGTTACCATCACAGGACCCACAGATGCCATATTCAAGGCCTTCGCCATGATCGCATACAAGTTTGAAGAAGTATTAGACCTTTTTCTAATGAAAATGTTATTAAAACCCCAAAAGAAATCAATAAAAACTGTAATAGAAATTTATGTTTTGGTTCTACGCAGGATATTGTTAACTCTATGAGCAATAGCCAGGCTACTAGTAAGCCTCCAGTGACTTTGCGTTTGGTGGTGCCGGCCAGTCAATGTGGCTCTCTAATTGGGAAAGGAGGCTCCAAGATCAAGGAGATGAGGGAGGTACGTTCAAACTTATTATTTCTTTATGATCTACATATTTCATAAAGTGCAGCAATATTTATTTTAATACACAGAATGCCATTGTTACTCCAACACAACAGCTAAACTAAACATTTTTACTTGGATTATACAGGAAGCATGGTAGTGCTGTGTTCCAAGGGGTCCTATCCTGTCTGATTGTACTGTGCATGTTCTCCAGTCTACAGGGGCTCAAGTGCAAGTGGCTGGAGACATGTTGCCCAATTCTACTGAGCGAGCGGTCACTATCTCAGGTGCTCCAGAGGCTATTATCCAATGTGTGAAGCAGATCTGTGTGGTCATGTTGGAGGTAAGGAATAGACAAATTACAGTGGTTTTGAGGTTAAAGAAATAGTTCACTTAACTCTCACTCTCGTGTTGTTCCAAAGTTTAATGGTTTTCTGACTTCTGTGGAACACAAAAGAAGATATTTTGAAGAATGTTCTAGCTGTTTTTGTCCATATTATGAAAATCAAAACTCTCAAGCTACAAAAAGGCAGTGTGATGAGCAGATAGAAATCTAATACTTTATCCACTTTCAGATCAAATCCAAACATTGATCAGCACATGCATACACAGATGATGTAATCAAATATTGCGAAACAAACCTCAACTAATGTCAACCCTCATTGGTTCTTGCACGTCACATGACCAAATGTTGTGAAGTGCAAAAACCACGGGTATGGATTAATTTTGAACATTCTTAAAAAGATCTCATTTTGTGGAAATAACAAAAACAAAGCAACGTTGTGTGTCAGATTTAAAATAGATGTTTAGATTTGAATATCAGCATATATTCTTATGTCAAATAGGGAGTTGACTTTTTATCATGGTCTCATTTTGGTAACCATCTAAGCATCTATTACATTCTGTTCTATTATAGTTTGCCCTTACTTTTCTTTTTTCCTAATTTCCATCTTTTCCATCTTTATTTGACCTCCACTGACTTTTGCCAGTCCCCACCCAAAGGTGCCACAATTCCATATAGGCCGAAGCCTGCCACTGCACAAGTCATTTTTTCTGGGGGCCAGCTAAGAGCAGATACTCTGACAGCACCAGCCACAGCCAACCTCAGCTTGTTACTGCAGCATCAGCCTCTGCCTGTAAGTATGGTTAAGCTATACACTATTACTACTACAGGCATACAGTACATACAAACATAGTATTAGTATATTAAAAATAAACTAGTGGGATGTGAGCCATTTGCCAAGATAAATTCTCATATTTTTGCTTAGAAAAAACTTTATGAAGTTATGATACTTATGATATGTAATTCTAAGTCATACACAAGTATACATATTCCTATGGGGTGATAAATGTAAAATGTAATGACAGTCTTTTTGGATAATTTAATTACTTGAAGAAATTCTAACAAAATACAGTTATATTTTAATAGAATTCATACAAAAAGACAAAAGCCAGTTGGATTTCATCCACAGAAAATGTAAAGCCAGCACATGATTTCATGTACAGAAAGACAAAAGCCAGTTGGATTTCATTAACAGAAATGTAACAGCACTTCATTTCATTCACAAAATCAAATGTTAATTTACTTAATTGATTAATTTCATGGATAAAAGTAAATACATTTGGTCCACAAAAGGAAATGCATATTGTGACATGATGAATCATGAAATGGAATGTGCAAATAACATTTTGTGGACAAATAATGCAGACAATCCTCGAAATACAGTATCTCATTCAAAGACTGAGCATTTTGTGGACTCCAAATTATGCATTCGATAATCTCCATGAAAGTTGTTTTCTCTTACCCACAAAATTAAAAGTACATTCACCCTTCTGTGCACAAAATGGAAGGAACTTAGGTTTAGAATTTTGTGCAAAAAAAGACTATATTTTGATTAATGAAACACAAAGACTTGTGTGTACAAAAATTTATTTAATTGTAACTTAAATGTAACATTTTGTGTCACATAGTTAATTCAGGCCATGAAATTAATTAGTTTTCACTCGACGACCATGTGTTCCACATGTAAAATTTGATTATATTAAATACGTCTATGTGTACAGTACATTGATGTTGAATTCTGTACATGTACATTGAAGATTTTTTTCCTTTCTTAGACCTACACCATTCAGGGACAATATGCCATCCCACACCCAGACGTGAGTACAACTTCTAATTCTTCGTACCTCTTTAGTGTAGTGTTCTTGTTAACCTTTGTTAACCTTTTTTTCATGACCTGCTTTACTAAAATTCATACAACTGATATGTTTGTGTTTTTTATAGAAGGCAGAGTCATAAATGAGATTTCTCACAGCTTCCCCTTGTTAGTGTCTAGATGAGTTTGTGAAGGTCCAAGCAGGACTCCTTTATTTAATCATAACTTCTTAGGTGTACTGACCCTCCTCCCTCCCCCAGCAGTTGACAAAGCTCCATCAGCTGGCTATGCAGCAAACCCCCTTTACCTCCCTCGGACAGACCACCCCCGCTTTCCCTGGTACGTACCCACCTCCCCGCTACACACCCTTCACTATATACCTGTAGGTCTTTCATTCACTTCTGTCTTTCACTCTTCTCCCCCAGGATGGGTTGCATATTAGTACCTTAAAGGTACATATTAGTACCTAAAGTATACATATTAGTGCCTAAGTGGTACCTTTTGAAAGGATACCACCCAACAGCAATGTATATAGTGGCAATTAACCTCTCCCTAATGCAAACATTTATTAGATGGATGGAAATATGCTACAAATGTAGCATAAGATCAAAACAAAACAAAACAGCTGGTTGCACAACTGTGGTTGCCAGAATCAGCATATTAAGTTTTACATTTTAAACTTAAATTTACAGTAAAAAAAAAAAGTCACATAAACCGTACTGTACCTAACTGATAAGAAAAAAACTAAGAATAATTTTTATTTAAATGGAAAAACCCTCAAATGTGAAGTGTCACACAGAGAATTCTGGGAATGTCAATTTATGTATTTGTCACTGTAAATTACAAGAGGACTTGTTCTTTTTCACTTCCAAAAACTGTAAATTTAACAGTGTTTTACTTACTAACAGTATTTAAAATTACATGATATGTCCCTTTACATTTATTACAGTTTTTCACCATATATAGTAAGGGAACTTACCATGAACTAATTAACAGGTTTTTACTGTAGCATTTTTAGTGTTTTATCATTAAAATTACAACAATTTTTACAGTGTACAGTTTTAACATGGTTAATATTGTGAAAAAAAATGCTCTCTATATTTCAGATTTTTTTCTCAGTTCTCCCACTCTCTTTCTGTTTCTAGGTGTGGATGCCAGTTCACAGGCCAGTACTCATGAACTCACCATTCCAAATGATGTGAGCATAATTCTTTGTCTTCAGTAACCCCCTCATTGGGCAATTGTATTAAAGAAGAATTTAAGGAAGAGTTGTTGATTTTCCAAACTGACTTTAATCTGTCTGCTTTATGTTTCTAGCTAATAGGCTGCATAATCGGACGTCAGGGCACAAAAAATAATGAAATCCGTCAAATGTCTGGGGCTCAGATCAAAATTGCTAATGCCATGGAGGGGTCATCAGACCGTCAGATCACCATTACTGGAACACCTGCCAACATCAGCCTGGCACAGTACCTCATAAATGCCAGGTGAGATGACATGTAACTGGTAAAAACAGATGTTTTTTTAATACTAAACTAATAATTTTAATTGCAATACTTTTTAGGGGTAAAATAAATTATTAAATATACACCAAAAAGCTTATTTTTTAACAGAAGAGTCTTATGTTCACCAATGCTGAATTTATGTAATGGGAAAAAAAAGTCAAAACAGTAATATTGTAAAATATCATCACAATTTAAAATGACTGATTTACATTTTAATACAGTATAATTAAAATTCACATTTTTTTTCTCTGAAATAGCAACGCTCTATTTGCAGTGACTATTACTCCAGTCTTCAGTGTTCCCTAAGAAATCATCTAATATGTGATTTAGTATTCAAGAAAAAAACTTTCTTCTTATTATTATAATTAGTCGAAAATGGTGCATTAATGAAGTTTGGAAGTTTTTTTTTTCCAGGATTGAACGAAGTTGCAGTAGAGTTAAAGAACAACAGAATTTATTTGAAATATAATGCACTCTTTATAATGCATTCTTGCTGAAAAAAAGTATCCATTTCTTTAAAAGTAAAAAAAAATCTTTGAATGGTAGCGTATATTATTAACTTTTGCTTACACCACATTACATTTTTATTTTTAAATATGTCTTGAAAATGGTTTACATATACCTAAAACAACTGAAACGGCATAAATATAAAGATTCCATTTCTAACTTGATTCATGCAATGTTCAAAAGTTTTTTGGGGTTTTTTATGTTTCCTTGTCGTGAACAGTTTTATTGGTCATTGATCCTTATGCTGTACATGCTTACATTTTTTGCCGTTATACTCTCTGCAGGTTCAGAGATGTGGCAGCCATGTGGACTGACCCTTCAACCATAACAACCTCCTGAAATCATATTATGCTCTGTTTATCCAAGACGTTCTGGTCTTGAACTGTTTTTGGGCCTCATCAGTGTTCTTAAAACCTGGGAATTGATATAGTCAGACATTTGTGTCTCAGGATTGTTGAACTACAATTAGTGTAATTAAGCCAGTTCAATTGACTCATTCCATAAAATAACAAAAAAAAAAAGTTTCACCCAACAGGAGCCTCTCTGCAAACTGTATTTATTGTCTACATTGAATGGTCTCTCCAGTAAAAAGTATTCTAATAAGCAGCCTATATTTTGGCAATTTTGGAATTTATTAATTAGATATAGTTTTGAGTTTTAGCAAAGAAACTTAGCATGCTGAATGTCTAGTAGTCGTTATTGCTCTTATTTATTTAAATGCTTTCTCAGTAATTTACAGTATTTTAAAAATGTATTCAAGTTATCGTACATGTAATGTGAGCAATAAATTGTATTAAAATATGCTTCTTTTAACTTCTGTAAGTGGCAAAACAGACGGTCATAAATGTTGTGATTTTAGAAAAAGAGAAAACTGATTTCCAGTTCATTTTAAATATGGTCACACCTGTGTAGATTCATTGCTGGTTTATAATTTGTAACAAATATATATTTCATACAGCGCATGATATCCTTTTTCTTTTTATTCTGGTCCCGAAACAATTGTCTGTTCAACATTTGTACAATTACAAACCAGATGATCTAATCATGTGTGATTTAATGATTTTTCAGCCTTTCAAAAAAAGACCTGATTGTTTCACTTTTGACATTTTACTTGGCTAAACATTATTGATGTTGACTGTGCTTCAAGTAATTGTAATAGTTTATGAAGCAATGTACTTTGTTTACATCTTTGTTTAATGCTGTGTTGTGCACTGCAATAATGTGAATAATTGAAAGTGTCAGACATAAGTAGTCTAGACAAAAGTAAGATTAACTATCATCAGTGGACCACAGAAGAATTGACACCTTTTGGCAATGCATCTGTGATTATACAGTAAGGAAGCAAGTAATAGAAGTTGATTTGAATGTAATGATGTGACTTTTTAACAGGTCATTTGCTGTTTAGCTTGTCAAATGTACACCCAGTCCCAGATGGATGAAACAACAGCCTACAGTATTATACATTTGCTCAAGCTCTTTAGGTTTTCTTTTCAAACTTGTCTCAATAGCTTGTGATTACATTGTTAGTTGGATTCACAAGTTGTATATCTACTGTATATGCTCTGTGTTAACAGTTCTCTGTTCAGAATGTTTATTATTTATATCAAAGAAATGGGCTTTGATGAGTTAAAATGTAATGTAGAATTATTTCATGTATGCATTTTGGTGTTGACTTCTATTTAAGATTTTATGTGATGATTTATGCAAGAGTTCTTAATCGAAATCCAGTGAGTTCATATAAGTGAATATGTATATTTTTCTGTAATTTCTAGTGGCTAATAGACCATTAATTGTGCTCCGTTGACAGTGATTTTTGTATATTCATACCCATATAACAGGGTCTGAATTTACAAGCATGGCTATTCTGAATGTCTTAACACTCTTGGCAGTCTTTCTATACAGTATATATCTCATATAATCAGTTATGACACAAAAATGGTTGACACTGGACTTTTATTAAACTAATGTGCTTATTTTATTTTTATTTTTTTTCTTGTTTTAATCCATGCGGACTATAGTATTTCCCACAGAGAAACTTTGGTTTCTGTGATTGCTGCTGAATGACTCATGGTTTGACTTGCAGAATGCTTTCATTTGCATATTCATATACATTTTTTTTCTAATAAAGTCTCTTGATCTCACATGGGTTCTGTTTTTTTTCTCAAGAAAATGTCTCTCACATTATGAAACCATTCTGAAATACAGACATTTGTCATTATCGAGATTACCTAAACGTCATGCTAGTGACTAGTGTACAATAAACCATGTTAATTGTGCTATAAGCTGTATTCTCACATTAAAATATTTAATTCTTATGGCTCTCTATGTGTAATTAGTCACTGTGTATAATTTGTGACAAGGATGCATTGTCCATTTTAGATGAAAACTGTCAACAATAGCTGTTTGTCAGGCTATGTCAGTAACGGTAGCCCATTTTATTGCATTTTAACTTGGAAGATTGCATTTGGAAGATAAATGAAGTGACAGCTAAGCGAGGGGAAGCATTCTGTGCTGAACATTGCCACCCTATGTCGCCTATGATCAAGTCTACCACTGATTAAAAGAAGGATGTTAATGTACAGAACTTGAAATCTTTTATCAACTTCCTTGGCAGTCATTAAAAAGATTTAAAGTTCAATACATAACATTTTAACATAATAGTGAATCGTTTACATAATAGTGAAACTATTCTGCAAATTTCAGTCATGTGTGAGACTATTAGGATTATGACACACTAGCTGAAGTGTTAATGGTCCTTTTATTAAAAACAAAACAAAACAAAAAATATATTTAAAAAAAAATGTTGGTAACCAAACAGTTGTTGGTAGCCATTGACTTCCATAGGTTTTTTTGATTGTTTTTTTGGAAGTCAGTGGCTACCAGCTACTGGTCGGATCTAACGTTCTTCAAAATATCATATTTTCTGTTGAACAGATACTCATACAAGTTTGGAACTATACTTGAGGGTAAGTAAATGTTGACAGAATTTTCATTTTTGAGTGAACTATCCCTTTAAAGGTAAAAATTCAACAATTTTAAAAGCAGGCAATAAAGAAGAATATAGAGGCTTCTTGGAGTGAGAAGAATTTAAAAGTCGATTAGTCATGTGACAACAGACATTAAAGGCCTGTTTTAGAATACTCGATCCAAAATTATTTTGTTCAAGTCTTTGCATGACAGGTTTGCTTTTATACTTCTCATTTCTGTGAGGTTTATTCCCCAGTGGCAGCATGTCTTAAAGATATTTGTATTCAATCTCCAGAAACCTTTAACCCATTTAATCACACCGGTCACAATAGTGAGCGTATAAAAGGTTTTCATTTATAAAGCTCTAAAAACCTTACTGACTGATGTTTTAGTGCATTTCCTGCAAATATGGAAAGAATAAAGGGTCTCAATTAAATATGTGCAGTGTCACATGGTTAGTGCAAACTGTCACATGACCAGAGCAGTTTAATTCCATTTTGCACCATTAGAAGATGATGGCTGCATCAAAACTCCAAAACGAAAGGCTAGTAAAGTATGTTAACATAAAGATATGACAAAGAATTTTGGTCCACATTATCTTTAAGGTGTCTAGTATTAATATATGAATTCACATATATTCAGTTTTGTTGAGCGTGGTCATAGAATGAGTAAATACATTGATGGTCACAATAGTGACCGGCGGGATAACATTAGGTATACAATATAAATCCAATTGCAGTTGTTAGTTAGACAAAATATTGCACTAAATTAAAAGTTCAAATGTTACAAATAAGTTACAATATTGATGTTGTAATACTGGTAGCACTAATATAAAAAAAGTTATGATATATTTTACAATAAAGTAACAATTTTGAAATTGATGGTTGTATTTTTTTGTCTTTTATCTCAGTATTCTTAACAGTTATGTATACGTTTTTTATGCATAATAGTAACCCTAGAATGTGATCAAACAGTTTAAAATAACTGGGCTAAGATATATAACAATTCTACAAAACTGCAGAAATATGTTAATTCAGTATAATCATCCCACACCGGTGTGACTGACCATAAAACACAATTTTTTACACACTTTTTCAAAAAATAATTATTGATTATTTCAAAGGGTTACTAATGACACATCATTTGGATATTTTCATGTCTGGGAAAAAATTAGGATTAAACGGGTGGGGCGATTCTAGGATTTTCATTTTAGGGGGGGCTCAGCCCCCAATGAGGATATATATATATTCAAATGAAAATGGCAACATAGTTTTATAAAGTATATGCATTCATATGTGCTTCATTGTCGCTGGAGGAAACCTGTGGTGTGATGAGGGGTGAACGCAGCGAAACCACTGACTTAGAAGACACAAAAGTCAAGAAGAAGAAGAAGAAGAAGAACCAGGCTACAGTAGATGTGGAACCGATTGCTCCCCCATGATATTTTGTAAACTGTCTTTATGACAAAGAACTGCACAGATGCAGATATTATAACAATCTATCGATAAACACACACCTTGTCCTCTGTTTCTCGCTCTGCGCCGCCACGGTCTGCGGATTGAAAAGAACGCGCTGAAAGATGGGGAGGAGCCAATCGAAGTCTGCCGCCATTTTCATATGAAATTTAAAGGGTTAGTTCACCCAAAAATGAAAAATCTATCATTAATTACTCACCCTCATGTCGTTTCAAACCCGTAAGACCTTCATTCATCTTTGGATTGAGGGGATTGAGTCGATCACGAA
This sequence comes from Sinocyclocheilus anshuiensis, assembly GCF_001515605.1. Taxonomy (NCBI): domain Eukaryota; kingdom Metazoa; phylum Chordata; class Actinopteri; order Cypriniformes; family Cyprinidae; genus Sinocyclocheilus; species Sinocyclocheilus anshuiensis. The sequence continues at coordinate 653,286 of NW_015557103.1, read as the reverse complement.
TTCGTGTACAGTTTATGGAACTAATTGCAAAATTTTAGGGGGGCTGAGTAGTCAATTTAGGGGGGATATAGCCCCCCTAAAAATGGCCTAGCGACGCATACCAGAACGTGTTTTCTTCTTCTTCTTCTTCTTCTTCTTCTTGACTTTTGTGTCTTCTAAGTCAGTGGTTCTCAAACTGGGTTACACATACCCCTGGGGGTAGGCCTTCGTGAGATGAAGGAAGGGGTACGCAAACAAAATTCTGAGTTTTGGCATTAATTTAATTCTACCCCAAATTAAAGTAACATTAAACAAGCAAAATGCCGCTTCTAATGTAAAAACAGGAAAATGGGAGTGCCGCATAAACACATTGCATTACACCAAATACACAAAATAATGTTCTTTTTAGCAGCATCATATGACCCCTTGAACGAATCTGCGGCTTTGGACGATTTGGAGAGTCAGTGATTTTGCTACAGCATTTTGCTTCGTTACTGAATGAATGAATGACGCGACGCCTGGCTCATTAAGACAGCGACTTGCCACCACCTATTTGGAGGTTTTATTTTTAAATTTATAAGTACCACTTCGATTTGCCATAATTTATTGCTTTATATTAATAATACACTTAATGGAATGTTAAGAATATGACATAAAACATGACATATAATTAATAAGGATAGAAAATATTTGCCTCTATAAAGGTAAAAAATGCACCTGTAAATCAATTTAAGGGGGCAAATATTGTCCTTTAATAGAAAAGGTGTGACTGCGGTCTAAGTGGTACGCCGAAGAATGTAAAATGCCCCAGGGGGTACGCTGCTGTAAAAAGTTTGAGAACCACTGTTCCAAGTGGTTGCTGAGATCACAACAAACTACAAATGTCTCGTACTCACCGCTTGGTCCATTTTTCAAGTCATTCGTTGAGCGCCCCTTGTTTTGTTGCTCGTAGTCTTCATCAACATCCAATTGCACCACCTGCTGTTGATGTTTGTAGCAGCAGGTGCAGATTTTGTCTCGGCACTCTACTGCTTTCCTGCAATTGCAAAATTGAATCTCCAACTGAATTTGAATATGTTAATTTGTAAAGCAAAGGGAACTTCATTTTTTAAAATGAGAATATTTATAATTGAATTTTTAATGATGACAATTTGACTTTCACTGGTTTAATATGCAAACTGTGAAATTGCAGCCCTCGCCATATCTCTGTATCAAATATTTTTGTGAAATACTTCCACAGAGTTCATATAGCAAATTAAAATTTAACTCAAAGAAAATGTAAGGAATTTCCCGGCTTTTCCCAATGAACAAAATAGCATTTATCAGGATATAATCATTCACTTTATTATTAGTTTTAAGATATCATGCGATTTGTCTGAGAAATATTGTCTAACGTTACCATTCAATTCCATATGAGAATGGAAACAAAGGAAAAGCTCTAAAACAAAAATTTCTAATGTTTAATTAACCTTTTTCGAGTTCCTCTCCTGAAACAGCCAATGAAAACAAATAATATAGACACTGGTCGTGACTGACCAATAGGAATGAACTAAAGATGATTTGCCATCAGAATGATTGGCTGAAGTCATCTGAACCCATGTATGTGCGCCGTACGTCAGTAGTAGTACGCTACACCAGCGCTGCACGATGGGTGGAATTAAAGAGCTAGCGATTCTTATTCTATCTTTTTTGTATGTGATATTTGTGAATGGCACTGATGACATTTTGGTAGGCTGCGGGGGTTTTGTCAAGTCAGATGTGGAAATTAATTACTCTGTCGTTGAGGTAAGAAGACTTGAGAGTTCTGGTTTAAAAGGATTAGCTGGCTTGCTAGCGCATGACGTTCCGGAACTGAACTGATGCTCTGATATATACATCATCTGCCGTCCTAAACAGTTTTGCTTTTAGGTTGTAGATCGCACGATCTGTTGATCCGTCTGTCGTGAATGTAGCAGGTTGCATGACAGCTAACGTTACCCACTAACCAACTGTCCAGCATTGTCAGCAAAACACATGATTTGTTCAAGCATGCTTAATATTGTTATTATCACAGATCTGCCTGGGTTAATTAGCATTGTCTCACTCAAATTAATCACTGAAACTATTTGAATTAATTACTTACAGTTAGACGAGCAATCCGTGTAGTTCATAGTATAATTACGCTATTACATACGTGTAATAATGTACATACGCACATTATTATAGTTTTATTTTGTTATTTTTTAAGATCAAATACTCTACATGTTATATTTAGTGATAATTCACTGAGATATGTTAATACGATAACATTGTCAAAAACAAAATGAGTTTAAAATGAGTTTATGATGACCATCATTTACTATGTGTGTGTTCTTTACAGATCAAGCTGTACACTAAGCAGGGCTCTCTGAAATATCAGACTGACTGTGCACCAATCAATGGTTACTTCATGATCCCTCTCTATGACAAGGTAACTTACTGTAACCCAGGAGCACATGGGCTGTCAGACATCCAAGGTCATTTTAGAATGTCTTGTAGCATTTGTTCTGAATCATAAGGAAGTGTTTTTTATGAAGACCTTTCACCACTAGGTAGCTTCACTTGTAGTGGGGGCTACACAGTATAGAGGAAAATGATATACACTGGCATCTTTTACGATTTTATGCCTTGAAATAATAATGCATCCAATATGAATGTTTCCTGTTCTTTCAGGGTAAAGAACTAAGCAAAATGACCTTCTGTAAAAGTATAATCTCACATTAATGGCAATCAAATGGTGAAGAACAGGCTTAATTTACAGTGAACTTGTGCCAAATGATATCTAGAACATCAGTATAAGCAAATTATGGGGAGAGTGAATTCTGTTTTCTATTTTACTGTTTTTCTACTTTTACTAATCTACTCCACTTTTTATATTTAACATTACTTCCATCACTGCCATATAATCTTTTTTTCATATGGCTTATTTCTAATTGTTTCAAATTAATCTTAAAAAGTAGGCCTTATGAACAAAGGCTAGACTCTATGATTGCAACTAAAACTATTTTGATAATCAGTTAATCTGTACATTATTTCTTTGATAAATCAATTAATCAGATAAAGGCATTATTTTATATTCTGTTCTTAATTGACAGAACATGTTTATCCTATCCATCCAAGGGTTCTCCACCAAACAATGCACAGATTAAAGGCTATAAAAACTAATATAAATGTTTCTAGTTGTTTTGCTGCTCTTTTCATCACCATAAACTTCGTGGATTACTGCATTTAAATTAGTGCTGGGCAGTATGACCAAAAATTTATATCACGGTATTTTTCCAAATTATACCGGTTTCACGGTACATGATGGTATTTATTTTTTCATGCATGACCGGATGTTAGCCATATTTTCTACTGATTGAGAGAGGAAATACTGCAGTATAAGTTGCTAAATCTAGTGCTAAAGTCGCGCTCGTGTGTGTGTGAGACGCGGGAGCTGATGGCAGGGGGCGGTGGATATTTGTGGCGGTCAGTGTGGATATTGTGGATGAGTTCTTCTGTGTCATCACGTTCTATTAGTTCTACAGCTTCAGTTTCGGAACTTTCACGCTTAGTAACACATACAGCTGTTCCCTCACCACAGTGCAACAGTGAAAAGGGACCCCTTTCAAACAGTGTCGCGTTCCGAACGTTGTTTAAGCGACATACACCGGTATTGCGGTATTTAAAAAATTCATATCATAACAAAAATAAACACCGGTATTCGGTATAAACCGGTATACCGCCAGCACTAATTTAAATCAAATTGCAATGCATATCACAGCCCTTAGGAGTTCATTTGGAATATATCACGACATTTTATATATTGTACAGCCATAATCTGCAGAATGGTTAAGATTTCCCAGGGGAGTTTAAACTAATCACATATTGGCATAGGACTCGCAAATTGCTGCAAGCTTTCTCTGGTGGTGTAAATTGGGGCAAAATTCATCTTTGACATGCCCGTCTATTTTTAACTGGAACAGGAGTCAAGTGGGCTGAGGGACCGCCTATCAGGCTCTTACAATGCCGTATTTCATCCTTAAACCAGCAGTTTCACCTTAATTCACATCATCAGAGAGGAAGTTTCCAGCCTCAGTGGCTTACTGTAGATGAATGTCACAATGTCAACATATACATATGACCCACAATAGATTCTAGTAATTTTAATGAAATTAGTGAGTCATGCTTTCGTTTGTTAAAATTTAGCCTGGTGGTTTGTGTGTATGTTTGTGTAATAGGGATTACAATCTTTTACAGGGTGATTTTGTTATAAAGATAGAACCACCATCAGGATGGAGCTTTGGTAAGAAATGATTTCACATATCAAGTGGTGGTTATATCATGCAATAAAATCATGAATGATTCAATTTCAGAGTTCTTGTATACTCTTTAATCTGCTCTTGATCAATCCAGGGTTCACTAAGGTGGACTCACTATTCACCTGTCACGTATTGTGCTATACATTATCTGTATGCAGAACCAACAGCTGTGGAACTACATGTGGATGGAATTACAGACATCTGCACTAAAGAACAAGACATCAACTTTGTTTTTACGGGGTTTTCAGTCCTGGGAACTGTAAGTTGAAATTTTATCCACCTGACTTATTAACTCAGTTTTTGGTAAGGTAAAAAAATATATATAAAAATCTGATCATTTTCTTCCCTCATTTAGGTCTTGAGTAAAGGGCATTTATTGGGGCCTGCAGGGGTTGAAGTAAGTTTGAGAAAAGCAGGAGAAGATGATGTCCTTCAGAGTGTCCTCACGCAAGCTGGAGGCCAGTGAGTAGATACTGTGTAGTGGTCAAGCTAGACTTCAGATACTACAACTGACTGCAGCAGCATTGCAACATCACACAATGCTGAGTAATTTTTTAACAACTAAATTCAACAAGAGGTCAATCTGTAATGAATTTGAAGTGTCTGGAACGCGAAGTTTGAATTTTCTGTGTTTATATGTATTAGGGCTAGAGCCCTGCACGGGCCTCAAATATAGGCCCTAGCCCGGCCCTGGCCCGAGACGCTCAGGCCCTGGCCCGGCCCGGGTCCGACAGCTCATCAGAATTCTTGGCCCAAGTCCGACCCGAGCCCAGCTTTTTTTTTTTCCCTTCTCCCAAAACAGCTTATACTACTCTTTCAGCTATTAAAATAGTTCAGTTTTGTATGTAATGTCAAAGTGATTATATTTCGTTTCATTTTTTTAAGTTAATTTAGAAAAACGTTTGGAGCATTTTTTTTTGTTCGTTAAATGTAAGTTTTTGATTTTTTAAAGTAACGACCAAGCGGCCAGCGGCAGACAGTGAGTTGGAGCGCTTCACAATGATGAACCTAAACTCAGCGAATACTTGCCTCAAAAACTTGCGAATTTTATACAATCCGTAAAGATGCATTTCTCAGGATCACGATCATCGTCTTCATCTTTGCGACACAGACTCAGAAAACACTAATTTATTAATAAATAATTCAAATATCTTATTATTTCCCCCCCGACACATTCAAGGTAATTATACTTTTGCTGGGGCTTTGCGGCACGCTTTAGCCTATTGCGTGCGTTTTTTGCTGTCATGTGCAAGGATATATTTGCAGATTCTGTACTGCACATGACCAACTGACTCGCTGTTTGCCATGGTAATCAAATCAAGACTCTTCCGAAATACAGCTTTTCCGAAGCATTGGGAACTTTTAGTAACTCCCCACTCTCCAACTTCTCCCTGATGATGTGCATGGTCAACTGTCACCTATATGCTAATGCGTGTGTATGTGCGTTGCGTATTGCGTAGGCGATGTATAATATTTATAATATAATCAATATAACAATATTTCATACAGTAGCCTATGTGTGCTCTGCGCATATATGTCACAATAAAAGGAGAGAAGCTAAATGAGCCCGAGTCCGACCCGAGCCCGATCTGTAAAAAATGGAAAACGGCCCAAATGGACTCAGCGTGTCGGGCCCCGACGGGCTTGCAGACCTCTAATTAGGGCTGCACGATTATAACAACAATCATAATTGTCGATTATTCCCTTGAAATTGTAATTGCGATTATTACGATTATCACAATTTACATTGAATGAATTTTATACCATTGTTTTATGCAACTGCATGCCATATTTTTATATGAAAATGAACAAGCTGAAAACACTCTTTTAGTGCTTTTCTATAGTATTAAGTCTCAAATGTCAACTAAACATCGGATTGGTTTCTTCTTTAAATTATAAAAAAGTAAAAATATGAATGGCTAGTAGATTGTGAAAGAATGATTATCAGTTCCACACACAGAGATATATAAATTCTACATTTATTTAAATGAGGGAAAACAACTTCACTGGTATAGGATCGGTATCGGCCAATACCGAACCCTACGTATCGGATTCGGTATCGGAGGCGAAAAAGGCGGATCGGAGCATCCCTAATTTTTATATGAAAATAAACAAGCTGAAAACACTAACTGAAAAACTTTGTGTTTTTCTATAGTATTAAGCCTGAAATGTCAACTAAACATCGGATTGGTTTCTTCTTTAAATTATAAAAAAGTAAAAATATGAATGGTATTATAATGTTATACTAAAACTTAAAATGAAAATAATGAGAAAAACCCTTAAGATAACATATAGAAAGGAAAAAAACACATCTTAAGCACGCAGAATAGCATAAGTGGACTTTGAACGATTAATTGCCACTTTGAACAATTACATAATTGTGGCATCCATAATTGTAATCGCGATTAGATTAATTGTGCAGCCCTAATATGTATATAATAATATGTCACCCTGCACCACAAAACCAGTCATAAGTAGCACGAGTATATTTGTAGCAATAGCCAAAAATACATTGTAGGGGTCAAAATTATATATATTTTTTTTATGCCAAAAATAATTAGGATATTATGTAAAGATCATGTTCCATGAAGATATTTTGTAAATTTCCTAAAGTAAATATATCAAAACTTCATTTTTGATTAGTAATATGCATTGCTAAGAACTTCATTTGGACAAGTTTAAAGGCGATTTTCTCAATATTTTGATTTTTTTGCCCCCTCAGATTCCAGATTTTCAAATAGTTGTATCTCGGCCAAATATTGTCAAATCCTAACAAACCATACATCAATGGAAAGCTTATTTATTCATCTTTCGAAATTTCGAAAAATTGACACTTAAGACTGGTTTTGTGGTCCAGGGTCACATATTATGTTTTAAATTTTTTTTAATTGTCATGCAAAATATTAAGTCAAATATTCTATTTTGTATATAATTGAAAAATGACCAATCAAATAAATAATCACAGTCAAAGAGATCTGAATTACACTATATAATTCTATGAATTATGAATTATATGACTATGAATTCAGATTGAATGGCATTACTCTATTGGCCTATAGGTTATGATAAATAATTTTTTGAGTAACATTATGGAATAGTATTTTTTTTTTATTTGCAACTATTCCTGAAATTATTAAATTAAAATTTCCATGAATTATAATAATTATTGAATTAAACAATAAAAACACCAGCAACAATATCCAACTGGACGCCATCTGCCCTATTTTGAGGGGGTCATCTTACCCTAAGGGTCTGTCCTTAACTATTCACATCAAAATAATATTCAGTGTCCATAAATACCATTTAACAAATATACATAAAAACATCTTACCCTGTTTGTGTTGCTTTTTCACAGGTATGCTTTCCTCAAAGTGCTTCCAGGAAGTTATGACATCACTGCCTCCCATGCCTCATGGACCATGGAGCAGGTATATAGTACAAACTGTCTTGTTGACAAAACATATTTCTCAGTGACGAATGTGTCAACACCTGAAGAAAGATGTTCATGCCAGTACAGTTATGTTTGTTCATACATTACATTTATGTCAAAGCATTTAATTTAAATGTAAATGCAGGTTTATTTTCTAAGAAAACTTGGTTCACTATTTGTTCCCTCACAGAGCTCAACCACTGTGGTTGTGTCAAATGAAAATGCCCCCGCCGCAGTTCCTCTTGTGGTAAAGGGCTATGATGTGTCTGGAGAGGTGCAGAGTGATAGTGAACCCATGAAAGGAGTCAGCTTCCTCCTTTACTCTGCCAGTGTAACACAGGAGGTAAAAGGTTTTATTAGATATATAGCCTGACCACAAAAACATGGTCCACACAAAATAACTTTGAATGAATGCCATTCCATAATTTGATAATGTCTTCTAATGTTCACAAACTCATGATCTGTCATCCAGTAGACTTTAAACTAATTGATGATTTATTCAGGATATCAGTGGCTGCAGTGTGGCTCCTGTGGATGGGGCTTTAGTCGGCGACCCCTCCCTTGTGTATTTGTGCAGTTCCCAATCTCGTGAGGATGGCACTTTCTCATTCCCCTGCCTTCGCAGCGGTGAATACACTGTGGTAAGAATTTATTGTCACCAACCTTCATATTATTTGATCATGCCTGCTTATATGATATATAGTATTTCACAAAGAAATAAAATATGGTTTGTTATTGTCAGAAGGACATTATTATTGATGGTTCAATTTGTGAGAGGAAAAGAATAACAAGCTGACTCTGTATACTGGCTCTACAGACAAAGACAGCAGTGTCGGTTTGGTCATTTTTCTTAGATTTTTTTTTTTCTAAATAATGCAAAGAAACTGATTCATTCATGCTTTTATTTTCTCTCTCCTTGACTATTGAAATCTGACTTGTTTAAGATATGTATTGATAAAACTCAGTTGATACAAAATTCTACAGAATGCTTCAGGTCCAGAAAGGGAGATGACATTACATCAGTTTTATGTCATTTTCATGGATTTCCCGTTCATTTAAGGATTGATTTTTAAAGTTCTTCTACCAATTTTTAAAGCACCAAATTACTTGGCACATTCATAGGTTTTTGACTGTCTATTATGCTTATGTTCGTAATTATTAAGGCCTTAATGCTGCTTAGGGATGTAACGGTATGAAAATTTCTTATCACAGTTATAGTGACCAAAATTATCACGGTTATCACTATTATCACGGTATTGTTAAAATGTGCTGGAGATGTTAAAAAATTACACATAAATCACTTCACCAAGTTTTATATTTAAAAATCAACAAACAACAAATAAAATGCCTTTTTGTTTGCATAATCACTAAAACAATAACAGTACCAATGATGTTCGGATTTTAAATGACAACTTGACTTGCAAGTTTAATAGCATGTTGAAATATCTAATGTAAATGGTCAAATAAAGCTTAAACCGTGGGGAATTTTATCATGATTTATCGTCAAACCGGTAATCGTTACATCCCTAATGCTGCTCTTTTAGCACACTGCAATATGACGAAATGATGGTTAGAGTAGATCTTTGTGTGGATCATATGGCCTGTCGTGCATACAAATTCCTACTGGATTATTCCAATTAATGGCAAATTTTTGGGGGTACATGTAAACTGATATTTCCTTATGCTACATTAAAGCAAAAAATATAAATATTTTCTGGTGAGAAATCTAATGTGCCTATAAGACTTTTGATCAGTATCTTATTACTTTCTGGTTCGACTTTAAATTTAAATAATTTGATTATAATTTCATCCATCTCATGCAGCCTTATTTATGATGTAAAAATAAAGCACAGATGTCAGTCTTTTTTAAACTTGTCTCTTCTTGAATTGTAGGTCCCATATTACAGAGGAGAGAGAATCACTTTTGACGTTGCTCCTTCTCGTATGGATTTCAAAGTAGAACACAGCAGTTTAACGTTGGAGGTGAGTTTTTCATTTCTCTGACTTGTTCTCACAGATTTGGAGACATAAATGTACACCTTAATTGACAATTTGGGTTGGACACTATTATAATAATTTTTACGTAATGTGTTCAAATGGACATTAAATCATTATTAGGAAAAAATAATAATTAAATAATGTATAAAACGGTCAGTCTTTCTCAGCAGCCTAACCTGGTTTCTAACTTGTTTTTCCTATTTTGTCTCTCAGCCAATATTCCGGGTCATGGGATTCTCTGTGATGGGCAGAGTTCTGAATAGCCCCAATGGAGAGGGTGTTGCAGATGCTGTAGTAACGCTTAACAACCTAATGAAAGGTAACTGTGATGATACACATCAGTGAAATTAACATAATTAGGCATATTAGGGTATATCCTAAGTACTCCACAATTCACGCTTAATTAACAAATTTATGGTAAATTAACACATTGCATTTATATTTTGCCTCCTCCTTGATCTCTTTCACAGTGGAGACTAAAGAAGATGGTTCATTTCGTTTGGAAAATATGACCACAGGCACTTACACCATCAACACGCACAAGGAGCTGATGTTCTTTGAGCCAATCACTGTGAAGATTGCTCCCAGCACCCCTCAGCTGCCAGACATCATCACTGCAGGGTGAGTATCCAGGCAAGAATCATCCTCAGAAAGCTGAGACCTAAAAGACTTTAGGTCTCGGCCCTCTATCTTTAGGGGTTCGATTTGAAATCTCTGCCCCACTTTGTCATTTTCAGGTTTAGCATGTGTGGTCACATCTCAGTCACCCGTCTTCCTGAGACGGTTAAACAGCTTGGGCACTACAAAGTTACACTCTCGACTCAGAGACAGGATCAGGGCTTTTTCCGCACTGTCGAAAGTGACAGTCATGGAGCGTTCTGCTTTCAAGTTAAACCAGGAGACTACAGTGTACAGGTAATGAGAATTTATGTTGTGACGCCACATGACTTTAAAATTAGCGTAATTGCATGTTAATTTAGATTGTTGTGTGCTGTACAGGTGACCCTCCCTGAAAGTGATGTGAAGGCTGGGCTTACTCTTCAGCCATACTCTCTCGATATCTCACTTGTGGATCGTCCTATCACTGACCTTCTCTTCACTCAGTTCATAGCATCTGTTTCTGGCTCCGTGTCCTGTCTTGGTGAGCTGGTTTTTCATGTCCGCTGTCAAATTCAATTAGATAAATGTGTTTTCTGTCTTTGGCTCAAGTGATTGAATTGTCCCATCAGTGGCATGTGGAGATCTGACAGTCACTCTTCAGCCTGTGAGCAGACAGGGAGAGAGGCAGAACCTCCAGTTGTCTGGCAGCAGTGAAACTCTCAGCTTTACTTTCAATAATGTGTTACCCGGGAAGTACAAAGGTAAGCACTGTTTTGGCATGTTTTGATTTTAATGAGCAATAGAGATGGTTATCATTATGGTATTAAATACATACAATACCATTCAAAAGTTTACAGTCAAATTTATATTTTTATTCAGCAGGGATGAATTAAATTGATAAAAAAGTGACACTAAAGACGTTTAGATTATTGCAAAATGTAAACATTTCTAATTAAAATAAATACTGTTCATTTTTAACTTTTTATTCATCAAAGAATCCTGAAAAAAGTATCAAGGTTTCCACAAAAATATTAAGCAGTACAATCATTTTTAACTGATAATAATACAAAATTTTTCTTGAGCACCTTTTCAGCATATTAGAATGATTTCTGAAGGAGCATGTGACACTGAAGACTGAAAAAAAGATCTTACCAACCCCAAACCTTTGAATGATAGTTAAAATAGTCAGCATTTGTTTTGGAGTTGTTGTTGTTGTTGGTGTGTGTGTGTGTGTGTGTGTGTGTGTGTGTGTG
>NW_015557103.1:595927-641690 GCF_001515605.1 Sinocyclocheilus anshuiensis | reverse complement strand
TGTGTGTGTTTGTGTGTGTGTGTGTGTGTGTGTGTGTGTGTGTGTGTGTGTGTGTGTGTGATTAATTAATTAATTAATTTATTTATTTCTCTCAAATTTAACCCATCTATAAATCTATGATGTATTATAATAGATGACCTTGGGTAGGTTCTAAACAGCTAAACATTATGCAATTAATCAAAATAGAAAAAGTGAGAACGTTAAAGTGGTAGTTCACCCAAAAATTTAAATTACCCCATGATTTACTCATCCTCAAGCCATCCTAGGGGTATATGACTTTCTTCTTTCAAACGAATACAATTGGAGTTATATAAAAAAATATCCTGGTTCCTCCAAGCTTTATAATGGCAGTGAATGGGTATTGAGATTTTGAAGCAAAATAAAGTGCATCCATCCATCATAAAAAGTGCTCCACACAGCCCTGGGGCTTAATAAAGGCCTTCTGAAGAGAATCGATGCGTTTGTGTAAGAAAAATGTCCATAATTAAAGAAAGGAAAAATTGAAATCGCATCATATGACCCCTTTAAAATTTTATAAACTGTAATTGCTAGCTTCCACTAACTGTCGTATGCGTGTTCACGAGAGAGTGGCGTTCCAACGGATGGCGTAGGACATAGGTGTAGCTTAAGCTCCGGTGAGAATATGCTAGTTTACAGCAAAGGAAAACCAGTCTCCTCTTGGCTTATATCGAAATCCTCCGACATTTTTCTTTACAAATCCTCGTTTTGTACTTCTAATTCGTGACCGGTTCTTTGTTTTGCTCTCTCCTCTGCGCTTCCGCATTCGTCACTTCTCATCGGAGCTTACGCTATGCCTACATCATCCGCTGGAACTCAACTCTCTCGTAATCGCGCATACGACAGTTAGTGGAAGCTAGAGATAATGGTTTATAAAGTTTTAAATATGGACATTTTTCTTACACAAATGCATCGATTCACTTCAGAAAGCCTTTATTAACCCCCCAGAGCGGTGTAGAGTACTTTTTATGATGGATGGATGCACTTTATTTTGCTTCGAAATCTCAACCACCATTCACTGCCATTATAAAGCTTGGAAGACACAGGACATTTTTTAATAAAACTCCAATTGTATTCGTCTGAAAGAAGAAAGTCATGTACACCTAGGATGGCTTGAGGGTGAGTAAATCATGGGGTAATTTTCATTTTTGAGTGAACTATCCCTTTAAGAATCGAATACATTGCTATTGTAATATTACTATTGTATAGTAACATAAGATAGGATATTATTATAATCATGATTATTCAATTTTAATTTTAAAGAACAATAATATATTTTAATTATTTGTAACTGCAAAAATAGCAAAATGATAAATAATGTTGTTTTTACATATTGTATTTAATGTGATTTAAATTCAGATTAAGAGAAAAATTAACAACCTCTGGTTATCACAGTATCTATCACCCAAGAAGAGTGGTGCTGGAAGCAAAAGTCTGTGGAGATCGATGTACTTGACTCATACGTGGAGGGAGTGGAGTTCAGACAAACCGGATATTTGCTGCGCTGCTCACTGTCCCATGCCATTACTCTGGTGAGGCCTGAAAACATTCAATACTTAAAGATGACTGAACACAGTTGCCAAAATCAGCTGTTACAAGCCTAAAATAGTAATGCTGATGATGGCATATTTGACCAAAATTTTAGGAATTTTTCCAAGATGGCAGCTCACCAGAGAACGTTGGCATTTACAATCTGTCCAAAGGAGTCAATCGCTTCTGTCTGTCCAAGCCAGGTGAGCTCAGCCTTTTCTGTTTTGTAAGTTCATTAAGTCCATAAAGCCTGAAGTGCTTAACATATTTCTTTTTAATCTAAGGTCTTTATAAAGTGACTCCGCGTTCCTGTCACCAATTTGAACAAGATTACTACACCTACAACACGTATGTAACTGCCGTTGCCAAGCATTTTATTAAAATCAAAGTAGCTGCCACAGCTTTCTACCTTTTGATCTGGTGCTTTTGCAGCACTTGCATGTTGTGTAACATTGTTGAATGAAAAGGAGTACATTTTTTTTGCCCTTATTCCTTAGGTCTGCCCCAAGCATTTTAACCCTGACTGCTGTTAGACACCACATGACGGGACTCATTACCACTGATAAGATGCTGGATGTCACTGTCACCATCAAGTGAGTAAGGGGAAGCATTATAATGGGTTTCTAAAAGAGTAATGCATATCTTGTTTGTTTTGAGTTCTGGCTGTTGCCTTCCATACACTTTGTGGTATTTGTTTCATTTTGGCAGATCTTCCATTGAGAGTGAGCCTGCTTTGGTTCTGGGGCCCCTGCGCTCAAATGAGGAGCAGCGACGGGAGCAGCAGCTTCTGGAAATAGCTGACCGCAAGAAGGAGAGGGAAGAAAGAGGAGACGAGAACAGCCCCCCTGTGGAAGAGAAACCAGATGAACTCCATGAGCCTTTCCACTATGAATTCTCCTACTGGGCACGGTAGGATCTTTGGAGAATGTTTGCAAGCATTTTCCTCTTCTGTCTGTGTTAGAAAAAAATATTGTTAAGTCATGTGCAAAGAACATGTATCACATTGTCTCTTCCTACCAGTCACTAATTTCATGGTCTTAATTTTATATCTTGGCTGTGTTGGCTATTTCAGGGCTGGGGAGAGGATCACAGTCACACCTTCATCCAAAGAATTTCTGTTTTACCCTCCTGAAGTAGCGGCTACAATCACTGGAGGTTAGAGTGCAACCTTTTTTAAGCTTTTTATTTTATACTAATGGATGCGTGTTGTGTCCTTTCACAACAAATATGGAACAAATTGCAGACAACATCTATTCATACAAAGAACAAAACTGATATTTACCAAGCTATATCAAAAGGAAATCTACATAAACAAATAAGAGGACACTTACCGACAACCAAATTCACGCAGTTGATTCATATCAATAGAAAAAAACATATAAATATACATATATAAAAAAACAAAAAAAATACCTTTAGGGGTACAACACCTTGTCACTGGGTCAAGTAGCCTTATTGGAATAACTTTGTACCTTATCTAGCCCTAAAAGTCACATAACTAGCTTAAGGATAACTTACCTAATTTTTTTTCTGACAGTATATTATTTTTTAGCTAGTCTGCTGAATACCAATCAGAAACCGCTCTATGAAGCAAATGAATAAATTATCAATTTAACTCTTCAAAGAGTGTGAAACAATGCAAAGCCACAAACCTTCAATTAGCTGGTTCAGGATACGTTTAGAACTTAGAAAGTGGCCCTCCAGAAAGAAGAGAACTGGACACACCTGATGTAGACCCAGGCAAAGTTTCCACCTTATTTTTAACATAAGAGCAGGCGCTGCCATTTGAAATTTGAATGTGCCAGGCTTCCAGCTTGTTATGCTGCTTGATATTGCTAACTGGTATTTCTTATGATATTATTTTAATGTATCATCTTAATTATAAGCACACAGTTTTACCCCAGTTTATATTGAAATCTGATATACAACGATTTGTTCTAACAGAGAACTGCCCAGGTCAAATGGTGGAGATTGCGGGCCGGGCAGGGCTGTTCCTCACAGGGCAGGTGTCGCCTACCCTGGAGGGTGTGGAAATCTCCATTAAGGAGAGGGGAGCTACAACCCCTCTCATTACAGTTCTCACGGATGAAACCGGAACCTACAGGTTATCTCATTTATTCACAAACAGACTGCATTCATTTATTTAATAGCTCTCTTATCTATGTATTTAATAATGCATATTAGCTTAAAAGCAAGGTTTATAAATATGCCAGCATGAATGACTGTTGGCCTATTTAGGAGTAAAATGCAGTCGTTATGGCTGAAATCTTAAATGCTCTCTAGCATTCTAAACAAATAAAATGAAT
This sequence comes from Sinocyclocheilus anshuiensis, assembly GCF_001515605.1. Lineage (NCBI taxonomy): Eukaryota > Metazoa > Chordata > Actinopteri > Cypriniformes > Cyprinidae > Sinocyclocheilus > Sinocyclocheilus anshuiensis. The sequence goes on along the minus strand of NW_015557103.1, from coordinate 637,836 downwards.
ATTCCTTTTTAAAACCAGTGTTGGACCCCTACATAGTGACTCTCTGTATGACATCAGTGCCAGTAAAGAAGGCTTTGTCCTGACTCCAGTGGAGGGAAACACAGGAGACTTCAAGGCATTTGCCCTGGCAGGCGTCACTTTTGAGGTCAATGTCACATTAATGTCTTCTCGTCATCCAAGTTGAACTATCACATTTCATTTTCATTGAAAAAAATAATAATTTTCTTGCCCCTCAGATAAAGGCAGAGGATGGTGTTCCTCTCTCTGGGGTTCTGTTGTCTCTCAGTGGGGCCAACTTCCGCTCAAATATGCTCACTCAGGACACTGGCCTCCTCACCTTCAACAACCTGGTACTGTCTTCTCAGGCCCATAGTTACTATGGTCATCTTTTTGACGTGTTAAGCACATTTGTTTTATTGTACAATATTAAATGTATAGCTTATCTTACATAAAAATGGTGATCTTTTACTCTACCTCACGTTGTTCCAAATCTGTTTGACATTGTTCTGTGGGACATGAAAGAAGATTTTTTTGAATTTTAATATTTCCCGTCCATATAATAAAATACCTAGAGATTGTCTTAATTCCTCCTCCCTCCATCTCAGAGTCCTGGCCAGTACTATTTCAAGCCCATGATGAAGGAGTTCCGATTTGAGCCCTCAGCACAAATGATCACAGTAGAAGAAGGACAGGTTCTCCATATTACCATAACTGGCTTCAAAACAGCTTACAGGTCAGCAACACACAGCATGTTAGAATATGCGCTGCCAGTTAAAATGCATAGTATAAAAGTTAGGTAATATATGCGTATGTATACTACCGTTGAAAGGTTTAGTGCCGGTAAGATTTTGTTTTTAAAGAAGTCCCTTAGTACACAAAAGCTGAATTTAATTGATCAAAAATACAGTAAAACAGTAATATTTTGAAATATTATTACAATTTCAATAAATTTTCTATTTTAATATATTTATGTAATTTATGGCAGAGCTGAATTTTCATCAACCATTACTCTAGTCTTCAGTGTCATGCAATCCTTCAGGAATCATTCTAATAGGGCTGGGCGATATAGCTAATGTGCCAGACTTCCAGTTATTTTTAACTATACAAAACAGCTCATTATGATGCTTGAAATGTGTCACTAATATCACTCAGAAAAATGGGGTTTTAGTTTTACCCCAGTTTATATTTGAAACTGATATACAATGATTGATTTGTTTTAACAGAGAACTGCCCAGGTCAAATGGTTGAGATTGCGGGCCGGGCAGGACTGTTCCTCATGGGGCAGGTGTCACCTACACTGGAGGATGTGGAAATCTCCATTAAGAAGAGAGGAGCTACAACCCCTCTCATTACAGTTCTCACGGATGAAACCGGAACCTACAGGTTATCTCATTTATTCACAAACAGACTGCATTCATTTATTTAATAGCTCTCTTATCTATGTATTTAATAATGCATATTAGCTTAAAAGCAAGGTTTATAAATATGCCAGCATGAATGACTGTTGGCCTATTTAGGAGTAAAATGCAGTCGTTATGGCTGAAATCTTAAATGCTCTCTAGCATTCTAAACAAATAAAATGAATATTCCTTTTTAAAACCAGTGTTGGACCCCTACATAGTGACTCTCTGTATGACATCAGTGCCAGTAAAGAAGGCTTTGTCCTGACTCCAGTGGAGGGAAACACAGGAGACTTCAAGGCATTTGCCCTGGCAGGCGTCACTTTTGAGGTCAATGTCACATTAATGTCTTCTCGTCATCCAAGTTGAACTATCACATTTCATTTTCATTGAAAAAAATAATAATTTTCTTGCCCCTCAGATAAAGGCAGAGGATGGTGTTCCTCTCTCTGGGGTTCTGTTGTCTCTCAGTGGGGCCAACTTCCGCTCAAATATGCTCACTCAGGACACTGGCCTCCTCACCTTCAACAACCTGGTACTGTCTTCTCAGGCCCATAGTTACTATGGTCATCTTTTTGACGTGTTAAGCACATTTGTTTTATTGTACAATATTAAATGTATAGCTTATCTTACATAAAAATGGTGATCTTTTACTCTACCTCACGTTGTTCCAAATCTGTTTGACATTGTTCTGTGGGACATGAAAGAAGATTTTTTTGAATTTTAATATTTCCCGTCCATATAATAAAATACCTAGAGATTGTCTTAATTCCTCCTCCCTCCATCTCAGAGTCCTGGCCAGTACTATTTCAAGCCCATGATGAAGGAGTTCCGATTTGAGCCCTCAGCACAAATGATCACAGTAGAAGAAGGACAGGTTCTCCATATTACCATAACTGGCTTCAAAACAGCTTACAGGTCAGCAACACACAGCATGTTAGAATATGCGCTGCCAGTTAAAATGCATAGTATAAAAGTTAGGTAATATATGCGTATGTATACTACCGTTGAAAGGTTTAGTGCCGGTAAGATTTTGTTTTTAAAGAAGTCCCTTAGTACACAAAAGCTGAATTTAATTGATCAAAAATACAGTAAAACAGTAATATTTTGAAATATTATTACAATTTCAATAAATTTTCTATTTTAATATATTTATGTAATTTATGGCAGAGCTGAATTTTCATCAACCATTACTCTAGTCTTCAGTGTCATGCAATCCTTCAGGAATCATTCTAATAGGGCTGGGCGATATAGCTAAAAAATGTATCAACGATATAATGTTTCATATCATTTGGTATCGATAATTATTAACATTTTTTTATAACCTTTTTTAAAACAGCTGTAGAAAAAAAATGTAAAATGTAACCACTGTATTTTTAAATTAACCCAATTTATTGAGACAAACAAATATTTTTTTGTTTTAACAGTCAAAACACACAATAAAAATTAAACGTATATAATTTCAAATGTTTTATATGCAGATTAAATAGGTCTTAAGGAAACTTTTGGCTTGTCTCCCGAGGCCACAGCAAAATAATGCAAAATAATGCGCAAGGAAATAAATGTCTATAAAAAAAACCTGCATTACGTCTAAATTAACTCCTATAAATCAAATATAATTTCGTAAATTGCATAAACAATTATGAACAAAACAGCATCATGTATTTATGCATTGCTTAATACAAAGAGCCGAATCGCCCATCACACAGACTGCATTTGAAAACATATGAGACGCAGTGAAAAGGAATAAATCTCCACAAATTTTTTTATTCACAATCTCCTCATCACAGGCAGGCACAGCACTCAATTCAGCATGTGTTCGTGTTTGTGTGTGCTGTCTGCATCATTCATAGCACGTGCCTATATCGTGCACTATATCGAACATTTTTATACCGTTATCGAAGAAGGTGTACCGTTAATAAATATCGATACCGTTTTATCACCCAGGCCTACATTCTAATATGCTAATTTGGTGCTCAAGTAACATTTATTCTTCTTATCAATATTGACAACAGTTGTGCTGCTTAATATATTTGTAGAATAAAAAAATAAAATAAAATATATATATATATATATATATATATATTGTAACATTATAAATGTCTTTATAATTCACTTTCTAACAATTTATTTAAAAAAGATAAATCTGTGTACGCATTGGAAATTTTGAAAACATGCCCTGTCCATTGTGGGGTAAATTTTCTGTTTGTGCATTTTGATGTGTCTCAGCTGCTATGGAACAGTGCAGTCAATAGGAGGCGATGCGGAGCAGGGTGTCGCTGTGGAGGCAGTGGGGCAGGGAGAGTGCGGCATGTACAGTGAGGACACGGTTACTGACGAAGAGGGCCGCTTTAGACTCAGAGGCTTGCGGGTGAGACTTCACAAGAGTAAACTCTTAGACAAACAATATGAAAAGTTCACAAGAGCATACGTTTTAAGATCCTAAACAAAGCTTGTCTTTCCTTCATGATCAATGTCAGCCTGGGTGTAACTACAACATTCAGCTGAGAGGAGAGGGAAATGATCACATTGAGAGAGCGTTACCGCCACACAAAACCATCAAGGTGAGCATTGAAGTTTTATTTGCCTTATTGTTTTTTTTACACATTTTATTTGAAGTTTCTATTCATGTATTTATTTTTGGATGGTTTAGGTGGGCAACACTGATATTGAAGGAATAAACATAATAGCCTTCAGACAGATCAATCAGTTTGATCTGAGTGGCAATGTCATCACTTCCTCTGAGCATCTTCCCACTCTCTGGGTAGGTGCAGTAACTTATATACTCCTTTAAAATGGTTTCTCATATTTGATGAAATATTGAAGTCATTGTTGTTCCTCCTTCTCTAAAGGTGAAGCTCTGCAAGAGTGACAACCTTGACAATCCCATTCAGAGTGTGTCTCTTGGCCAGTCCATGTTCTTCCACTTTGCCCCCCTGCCACGTGATGGAGAGGTAGACCCATGTTAATCACCTCTTTTCCTCTAAACAACTCCAATTTTTATAATCTGTTTTACAGTATTCATATTAATCTGCCAGTACTTTGATTTTTAAGTACATCTTAAAAATGGGTGGTCAGACATTTTCATTTATTAATTCAATTTTATTGTCTTCTTGCAGAGCTATGTGTTGATTCTGCACACATCACTTTCTCAATCCCAGTATGACTTCAAACTCCCACAAGTCTCGTTCACGTCTTCTGGTTACCACAAACATGTAACACTAACCTTTAACCCTAAGGTAAGAACCTTTTCACACAAAACATCAATTACATTTTTTTTTTTCTTTTTCCAGTGATCAAATTGTGCTGACCAGTAAGATTTGTGTGAATAGATCATTCATCGGCGTTTGTTTGACATTTGGTGTGAGAAGGATCTAAATTCTGCATTCAGAAAGCCGTTCATGAGTATGACTTTGATATAAAATTAAGTTATGATATTCTCAAGACAATTCACATGTATTTATATAGCACTTTATACAATACAGATTGTGTCAAAGCGGTTGCGCAGTAGCAAACAGGAAAATAACAGTGTTAATGTTGCAGAATTCATCATTTAACAACTGTAAAGCAACTCGGAAGACAATGGTATCATCATTCAGTTCAGTGTTGTTTCGGTTCGATAACAGTGTCAGTGTTGCAAAGTTAATAAATTATGAAACAAGTTTAATTCTGCTATACAGAAGGTAACAGTATCTTTATGCAGCTCAATTTAGTTCAAATCTTGTTCGCAATCAATAGTGTCAGTGCAGCTGAATACATTGAAAATATTATTAATTATTGTCTTTTAAAGCCCAAGCTCTGGGATTTAATTTGAATGAATTTGTTTGGCTTTCCACAGAGGAAAATACCAGATCAAGATGTTGCCCAGGGATCTTTCATCGCCCTTCCTCTGACATTACTGCTGTTGCTTGCTGTCTATAATCATGAGCGGGTACCTATTGCTTTTTCTTTGAAAATAGTTGAAAGCCACTTAGAGATTCTTGACATTTACAATAGCTGCAGTTCTTAAGACATTAATGATATTGTGTCTTTCCCAGGTGATCCCACTTCTTCTGCAGCTGGTCAGTCAGATCCAGGGTGTTCGAGGACTTGCTCAGACAAGCGCGGATGGACTCCCTGTGGATGAAGCCAAGCGCCAATCAAAAAGGCCAAAGACGAGACGTACATGAGACCTCAGTATGTCCTAGTATGAAGGCCAAGCCAGTCACTGCATTCAGATCTCACAAGCGTCCAGTGTCAGACAGCACGTAAGACCATGTTGGTCTGAACATAAAATCCTATCATAAAAACAACCTCGCCTGGGGTCGCCGAAGTTTTTCGGACATATTTAATCTTGCTCATCTCAGATTACCGAAGGTTCTTTTACTGTGGTGTCTTGGACACACAGATCCCTATAATTTACAGTCCTTAGCATGCGAATGTGGCCCGGAGATTGTGTTTTTATGTTTGTGAGAGACTGCTCAGGGAGGATGGCTGATTTAAGAGACTTCAAATGTGTGTGCTATTTTTTTTTTTTGTTTTTTGTTTCAGTAGTATAAAGAGTAATATGATTCCAATAGTACCCTGAATGACTAGATTTTATTAAATCCCTACTCCAATTAAAAAAAGTTATTATCAGTTCAGTTTTTTTTTATAACTACTTGAATTTGTAGAATTAAGTTGTCATTTGCAAATGTAAACACCCTTACATTTTAAAATGTAGAGATTAATAAACATTGACTCACTAAATTCATTCTGTATGATTTTAGTTTCCCTCATTTGTTTAAATGCCACAAAACATAACTAAAAAGCTTACAAAAATACATTTTTCAATTCCTTAAAAGTAACTAACTTGCTGCTACCATTTGATGGGTTCAATACATATTCATTCCACTGCATTCATATGATCATAATTTGATAATGTGTATGGTTATAGAGAGAACAAATATAATAAAGTGTTTTTGAAATTATTTTTCATTGTGTTTTGGAACTAAATTCTTGCCTTCAATGCTGAAATGACAGTGTATTTTATGTTTGGTTATTTATTTTTTAATCAAGAATCAATCAGGAGTTATGTACTGTAACTGAACACTTTTCCCAAATGTATAGGAAGATTACAGAAGATGCATTTACTGCAAAATAGAAACAAGCACATTTGTAAATGGGTTTAGAATGTACAGGAGGATGCATCGTAAAATATATTTAAATATATTTTGATAAATTAAATGGAAACATTTGATAATCTAGTTGTTAAATCACAAAATGTAAACTCCTCTTGTTCCATTACTGGGGTAAGATGACCCCCCTACCTGGAGCAAGAAGTCCACTGTCATCTGATGATGTTGCAAACTACATAAAGCACATCTGACATCATTTTTAAATTAATTTTTTTATGTGTCATTAATGTGAAATACTCCATCAAATATTGTGCAAATGTAGGCATTGTGACAATATTATTATAATAGGGCAGGCAGACAAAAAAAATCACAATAAAATAGATGCATGTGAATTATGCAATATAATTATAAAAAGTATATATAGGCCTATGTTTTATTTGGGCTTGTTAGGAATAGACTATGAATTTATATTGAATTATTCCATTCAGTTGGCCTGAAATTCAGATGGAAAATCTGAATTAATAAGACCATAACTATTCTATAAATGTGTTGAGAAAAGATTTGACATCTGATCAAGATGTGTATGTGGGAAAACAGAATATAATAAAACATATCAAACTTTTTTTTTCTTCCCAGATTGATGAAACTGAATACATCACATTTGTTTATGCTTTTAGAGTATGACCATTAACTTGTATTCTTGTCTGATGTGTTATTAAATAAGGACTGAGATGATACTGGTTTACTGTTATGAACCTCAATTTATGCAACTAGCCATAAATTTATGTTTATGGCTACTGTAGCAGCCATAAACTCCAGAAGAGAGTTTAAATACATTTTTGTTATATGAAAGGATCACATTTTTTGTTGCAGTGTAATTACATTGACCATGCACTTACAGTGTAGTTGTGTTGTTTATTACACTTTTGTTCTTGCATAAATGAATTGTACATATGGTATGGTAACCATAGTTTGCATTAAAAATGTTTGCTACAGATATTGTTACTACACTGCATTTTGGAAATTTGGTGTTATCCAGCACTGTGAATGAAAGAAAAAAAGAAAGAAAAATTTTAAAATGTAGAGACGATCTGTATTTCCAGCTAATTTTGTAACATTTGCTTCAAGTTTCTCATTTAATACTTTGTAGCACATGGCCTTTTTAAGTAAATATACAACTTCTTTATTGTGATAGAACTGTAATGCCATTGCTGGCATGTCCATTCCAAAATTAAATATAAATTGTTGATGTTGGATAGATATAACCAAACTCCAAACCATGTGGATTCAGTCTAATCTATCTGGTGTAATAGCTAATCATATAATAACTATACAATAAGGTTCATTAGTTAACTACTTTAGTTAACATGAACAATACTTCTACAGCATTTATTAATCTTAGTTAATGTTAATTTCAACATTTACTAATGCATTATTAAAATCAAAAGTTGTGCTTGTTAACATTAGTTCATGCACTGTGAATTAACATGAACTAACAATGAACGACTGTCCTATTTTCATTAACTAACATTAACAAAGATGAATAAATATTGTAATAAATGTATTGTTCATTGTTTCCTCCTGTTAGTTAACTAACATGAACTAATGGAACCTTATTGTAAAGTGTTACCATCAAATCTAAAGACAGGAAAGAAAATTAAAACATGGTTAAAATGAGGTCCCATACATTATTATTTTTTTTATGTTTTATTTTATTACTGTAACATGCCTGTAGTAGCTGTGTTATTGTGGCGTAATAGTCGATTTGGGAACTAATAACGTAGTATTAATTGTTACACTGAAATATTCGCGAATCTCGAGCTTTTAAGACCCAGAGGGGGTCCGTCGCTCCATCTTATTGATTACGTATTTGAAGCCGTATCTTCAAACCGGCGGTCAATGTCCCTTAATTGACAAGCGGATTCGGTCTTTCAGCGCTGCTCCACGGGGTGGTGTCGAGACAAGTCAACACCTGCAGCCATTTTACGCTCCGATGTAAAATATTCCGGTGATGCCGTGAATCAAATCCATCTCTGAGCAGCCCGTCTGCAGGTCAAAAATGGTTAAAAGAAAGAGCTTGGATGACAGCGACCAGGAAAACTGCCGGGGGATCCCGTTTCCGATCCAAACCTTCCTATGGAGACAGACCAGGTCAGTGATTTAGTCGTGGCATAACAGGTGTTTTCTGCGAGTGGTTAGTCTTTCCTCTCGTATATGGCTCCCGCAGAGCGTTTCTCATTCGTATGCATCTCTCATACCTGTCTCTGAATGCGCTTTCTGTTGCGCTGCTGTCTCGTGCGTCATCTTTTCACACACCGCCGCACCTTGTGTGTCTTACAATGAAACCCTGAACAAAATTTGCGGAATATTCTGTCGAATATTTCACCTTCATAGAGCAATCGTGCTGTCAAGTGCCTTAACCAGAGCTCGTCATAATTCAATTTCATAAAACCATGTTGTGACACACAGTGTCCTTGCCGGCTCGATTATGACTGTTCTTTTATGCAGTTTTGTGATATGTAACTAAATGAAAAATGTATCTATTACAGCGCGTTTTTGCGGCCGAAGTTAGGGAAGCAGTATGAAGCCTCCTGTGTGGTGAGTGTATTATTAATAATCATAAGTGAACGCCTTCACCTGTGAATAATCTTTCCTTTATCACAGAAAACTATAAGCCTAAATCCGAGGTTCATGTACACCTATATATGATTAAATTATATAATATTAATATACCAACCTATTTGAACAAAAAAAAATTGTGCACTCAAATACAAAACGCCATAATGGTAACACACATGACATTAAAATAATTCAATAAACATTAATTTAACAACATAAGATGTGACATAAAACCTTAATGTACATAACTGATAAGAAAGAACTAAGAATAAACGATTATTTCAATGAAGTGTTACACAGGGAATTCTGGGAATTTCAATTTAAATTTTTTCCACTGTAAATTATAAGATGACTACTTTTTCATTTAAAAACTGTAAATTTAACATTATATTACCTTTTAAATGCTCTGTTAGATTTATTACAGTTGTTCACCATATATAATAGAACCATTAATCAATTAACAGGTTTTTACTTGAGCACTTTTACTTTACTGTTAAAATTAAACATTTACAGTGTGTATCCTCCTAACTGTTTTTTTTATTATTATTTTGTGAATATTTTGTTCTATTGACAGCCACAGAGTTTTTTCCAGTAAGAAATAAAAAACAATTTGCATACAATTCTGTACATAATAAAAAAATACATCATAATTTATTATCATTATTATTATTGTGCCATATGACTGACAGTCATGCTATTAGGCCTATATCATGTTTCCTTTCTTGTGTACAAATAACACTGTAACAAGAGGAAGAAATCATTTGATAAGTGTTCTTGAGGATATGTCTTTTATCCTGCCTAGTCATTTGAGCGGGTGCTGGTGGAGAACAAACTCCACGGGCTCTCTCCAGCCCTCACTGAAGCCATCCAGAGCATCTCTCGCTGGGAGCTGGTCCAGGCTGCTCTGCCTCATGTTCTCCACTGCACTGCCATCCTTCTCTCGAACCGCCGCTTTGTCTTTCTCTTTGCCCCTCTCATTAGCCGGATCAAGGTTGATACTTTTACTGTTGGTATTTATTTTTTTTTTTCTCTGCAGGGCTCAACAATACAGATGTCCTGCTGCCCCAAGGCCAGTGTGAGAGAGCTCATGGAAGTTGCTGCATTACCACTGAAAATTTTACATCATTGATATTGTGTATTCATTTTAATGCCTTAGTTCTCCACTATCTATTCTACATTGTTGTTGTAAATTCTTCTGATTTTTCACTAGATAATCTTATCTAGCTGACAAACATAGATGAGGTTATAGCAGAAGCGTGTTAATTAATTTATGGAGTTTCATTACAGCTGTATAATTTCCAGCTTGTTGTACATTTTATTTTTATATAAATTAAAATGAAACATTCTGATTATTATTGTTTTATTATAATAATTATATTATTCTTTTATTATAATTATTTAATCATTTAAACATTTTAGTGATGAAAAATGAAACCTAATAATTACTGAAAAATATAAATATTTCTAGCAAATATCAAAATAAAAATTAATACTTTTTTGTGGTGGGGCCGATGAAAATTTTAGGAAAATCTTGAAATTCTTATTGTTGAGCCCTACTTTATCAGTTCAAAATTGTTATGGCTGTGCATGTGCTTTTTTATATTGCAATCAATAATTGATTAATTTGCTTAAACTGCAAAAATAAATAAATATTTAAAAAAAAAATTATTGATGATTTTGCATTTGGCAGGAGTCTGACCTCACCTTTCGACTAGCTGGTGGACTTGTTATTTGGCAGCCAATGTGGGAGCACCGTCATCCTGATGTTCCTGCTTTTTCTGCCCTTGTCAAACCCATGCGTAACATTATTACAGGTCAGATTTCTGTAAATTCACTTATTTTTTACGGTTCTTCTATTGCCTCTTTTCTGAACAACAATATTATTTTTGGTCTGTTTTACCAACGTTAAACCCAATATACAATTCCATCTTTGCTCATTGTTCTTTATGTGTGTAAATCGTTCATGTTTTTCACATCTGCTGTCTCTCTGTTATATTCTACACAGCAAAGAGGAATTCTCTAGTGAATAACCAGTGTAGTCCTCATGATACCAGCAACCCATGCCCTGCAGTGAGTATTCAGACTGATTTGCAGCTGCACAGCCCCTTCTGGCTCATTTAGTCCTGGCATATATAAATTAATTTCCTCTCGTAGTGCATTAACATCATTGTTCAGCTGGGGTCATGTGATTTCCTCTTCTATCTCGGCTTTCAGGTGGTTTGTGAATCAGTCCGGCCAGACTCCTCCTCCCCCTCAGCGACAGGTCAGAGCTGTCGCCGTGGCAACTCTGTAGAGAAGGGAGGGTCCTCACAGCAGGCCATAAACATTTTAAGTATTTACAAAAAATATCATATTAAGACCTGGTTGTTTCACTCTGACATAAATTGTACAATTTTATAATAAGGTTCCATATGTTAATTTATTAGTTAATGCAGTAGCTATCATGAAATAATAATGAAAAATACTTTTACAGCAATTATATTTTTTAGTTAATATTAATTTCTATATATGCAAATACATTTTTAACATATATTTCTATAAATGAACATTAGTAGTGAACATGAATTAATAAATGCTGTAAAAATTGTTGTTCATTGTTAGTTCATTATTACAACAATATTATAACATATTAACTAATGTTAACAAATTGAACCTTATTGTAAAGTGTTGGCAAAAATGTATCTATTACAATCTTTTAAAGCTAGAATGACTTTAAAGATTTTTTTCTTTAAACTCATCCAGTGTTGGCTAGAGAAATAGTGTCCAGTTCCCGTCAGACTCCCATCTGTCACAGTGTTAGTCTGTGCGATTCTGAGCAAACTCAGTCTGAACATCCATTCTTTCTGACCATCATTTTTTGTAACAAGTCTCTCTCTCTCTCTCTTTCTTTCACTGAAAGTTTCTCAGTCCCTGTTGGCATCTCTGTATCACAGCGAGCAAGATATGCCACCTATTTTGATGTTGCAGTGCTGCGTTGCTTGATGCAGCCTCACTGGACAGAAGAAGGTGTGCACTGGGCCCTCATATACTACCTGCAACGACTGCGTCAGATACTGCAGGAGAAGCCTGAACGGCCCCCTGAGCCCCTGATACCCCCCTTACCGCGACCCCGCAGTAGTTCCATGGTGGCTGCCACCCCTTGTTTGGTTAATACTCACAAAACACAGGTAGCAAGCCTATGTCAGTTAAATGATGTGAGACACTGTGTTTTTACATAGCAGCTTCAGATGGTAATGGGCAGTGGCATATCTGTATGAGGTTCTGGTAGGGCCAGGTTTTGAAATATATTCCATGATCATAAATTCATTTAAAATTATGATACAGTTTTACCATAAAATAAACTCTTTGTACATTACATACACATGACAACAGCAATATACTGTGTATTAAGTGGAAGCCATGTAACTGTCATCAAGGATGCATAGATATTAAAAGTCCAGTAGATATTTATATAAATAAGCAGATTATTATTTAATGTTATTGTTGTATATCGGTATATGACCGATATTTAAATTCCAAACAATCTGGATAATTTGACTAAAAAATATAAACATCCATTTCAGTGCTACAGTAACAGTAAGAAAGTATTCTAAAACTTCCTAACACTGCATTTTGGATTGTATTTTTAAAGATTAAGTGTAACATAATGGTAAAGGTAATCTTAATGTAAAAATAAAGGGAAATTTACATGCACAATTTCATATCTAACGTCAGACAATATGTGTCCAATATAAACCCATACTGATAAAAAATAATAAATAAATAAAAAAAATGAAAAACTACAGATATGGTACTTATTGTCACGCTATGGTGGCTGTAATAAAGCACACAACGATGGAGATAAGTAACAAACAGTCTTAATAAATCCACAAAGAACATTCAGGAAATGATAGGAGAAATGCACTGATGAGAACGAACAAAGAAACTGAAGAAACAGGGCTTATATAACAGGAACGTGATCAAGTTAAAACAGAGCAGGTGTGGGAACTTATGGGTAACTATGGAAACGAAAAAGGATAAGGAACACAGGCAAACAGGAACAGAAACACAGTGCAAATTAAATCAAAACAGAAAATAACCCTGACACGAATGATATTCAGTTATTCAGTTACAATATTTTGTTGATGAATTGTGTTGTGTGAGATAATAAGGCCAGTCAATGTGAATGGTTTAAATGCATTTTTGCTTGATACAAAATTACTAGATATTTTGTATGTGCCCCCATGTTGGACTTGGCATTTGACTGATTTCGCCTCTCCAGAAATAATGATCCAAAGATGGCACCACTAATGAGTAATAGAGATGACTGAGCAATCTCGCAGTTATGTTCATTTTGGACAAGATAAAGTTCATTATACAAGATCAGAGTGCCGTCAATGGTTACTTTTTTAATTAGTAGGCTTGAAACCTTAGGTTTAGATTAAATGACTGTATGGCCATAACGCAGGATTAAGGATCAGGATGTGCCATTGCTACTTTAAAAGATGTGTAATGAACTGAAATAGTATTATTCAACATTTTAACCATCATAAGTCATAGTTTTTTTGTAACAATGCTGATACCCTGATTTTTTTTTTCTTTCCCATTTCTCTAAGGATATGACTCAAAAATGTAATGAGGAAAGCAGGTCTTTGAGCTCTGAGACCTTCTCCAAAGTGTCATTTACCAACCTCAGGAGACAAGCAGTCCCTGACCTCTCAACTGAGATGGGCATGAACATATTCAAAAAGGTATGCAGATTATTTTTTATGCATAGTTTCAGACAGTAAACCAATATGATATATTTTAGTTTTTGCAAAACCTTGATATCACATGCAAGGTTACCTTTTCTTAATTTTCTTGACATTTAAAGTCCGCGTGAACTGGAAGTTGCTGCTGACTTTATTTCAGTGAAGTGACGTATTTCCAGCTGAAACGGAATATTGAGAATAGCGTGGTTTTATTTTTGCGCTCCTCCTCTCATCTCTCACTCATAGCAAACTAATGGTTGGAGGGGTGTGTTTAAGGATATTCTGCCCAAGCCGTCAAACTGACGTCATCAGAGAAGGAATGCAATTCCAGAGCGGAAGTAAATGTTCAGATTTTGATTAAAGATTACCAAGACAAACAATTTTTTTCAGAGCATTAACTTGCATGGATTAATTGTTCACATCAAGACCAGCAATGTGCGCTAGTAAAGTAAATAAAGTCCATTTTGATTTCATGCGGACTTTAACTTTCACTATGCCACTATGCACTTGTTTTATTCTATCCCTGTTTATTTATTTTTTATTTCAGTTTAAGAACCGTAGAGAAGATAGAGAGAGAAAAGGCTCTATCCCATTCCACTATACTGGGAAGAAACGCCAGCGTCGAATGGGCATACCTTTCCTGATGCATGAGGATCACCTTGATGTCTCACCCACACGCAGCACCTTCTCATTCGGAAGCTTCTCTGGACTGGGAGATGACCGTCGCACTCTGGACCGCGGGGGTTGGCCTTCCACTATCATGGGTATATAGGACCCTATGAAATTTTTCCCATATTCTGTGTTTTTTATTTACATTTTTTTGTTTTGTTTTAATGCTATAATTGTGAATCATCAAAAAACTTTGATAAAACTTTAACAATTGAATAATGTTAATAATGTATTAAACATTTTAACAAGTAATAGGGCCCTTTTCGCAAATTCTATTTTATTTTTCCCAAATTTTGTTTGAATTTTTCTGGATTCTGTGCTTTATGGTTTAATCCATCAGCCCTGCCCATACAAATTATGTATTCACAAATAGCTTGCGCTTGTATGAGATTAGTTTCAGATTATTGTCATATTGTGGCTGTGTTTTGTTGTGTTGAAGGGAAGTTGACACGCCGTGGAAGCTCAGATACTGCTGGAGATGTGGACAGTCTTGGAGCTAAACATTTTCACTCCCACCACAACTTGCCTGAACATTCCAACAGTCACAGTGACAATACCATCAAAGAGGGTGGTAAGCAAATTAGTAGCACTATTACACTATTAATTCTAAATCTATTACAGTTAATGTTTCATGAAATTAATAAAGATTAATAAAATACAATGGGTTTTCAAAATAAGGGTCACAATGGGGTGCTAGTGGGTTCACTGAACATTTTAGAAAAATAATGTAATTCAGTATTTTCCTGATAATGTTTTGATGGTGATTTTGACTCATTGACTTCTTTCTTTCACAGTTCGTTCCCAGATCTCTACCATCACCATGGCTACATTTAACACAACCGTGGCTTCCTTTAATGTAGGCTACACAGATTTCTTCACAGAGCACATAAAGAAACTGTGTAACCCCATTCCCATTCCTGAGATGCCATGTGAGCCGCTGGCCTGCTCCAACCTTCCCCGAAGTCTGACAGACTCCTGCATCAACTACACATCGCTAGAGGACCGAGACACCATTGAGGGAACTAACAACTTCATTCTGAAGAATGGCATGCTGGACCTCATGGTAAGGGGTGCAGCAGCCTTGAGCAGAGGGGCATTAGAGCGACAGATTTGCTTATACACTATCAGTCAAAGGTTTGGATAATTACGATTTTTTTAAACAAAGGCTCTTATGCTCAACAAGGCTGCATTTATTTGATCAAACATACAGTAAAAACAGTGATATTGTGAAATATTATTACAATTTGAAAATTACTGTATTCTGTTTTAATATATTTTAAAATGTAATTTATTTCTGAATTTTCAGCAGCCATTATTCTGTTTCACATGATTCTTCACAAATCATGATGTACAAATATTAATAATGTTCTTATTATTATCAGTGTTTTTTCTGCTGAATATTTTTGTGGAAACCATGTTTTTTTTTCAGGCTTATTTGATAAATAGAAAGTTCAATTAACAGCATTTTTTGAAACAGAAATCTTTTGTAACATGATAAATGTATTTACTGTCACTTGACCAATTTAAGGCATCCTTGTTAAATAAAAGTTTTGATTTATTTTCTTTTTTTTTATCTTACATAACCCTAACCTAAACTTTTAAATCACACACGTAAAAATATTAATCAGCACAATTGTTTTTAACATTAATAATATTGAGATATTAAGAAATGTTTCTTGATCTCTAAAGCAGCATATTAGAATATATATATATATATATATATATATATATACACATATGTATATGTGTGTGTGTGTGTGTGTGTATTTATTTTAATAATTGTAATGATTTGAATTATATTTCACAATATTACTGCTTTTGCTTTATTTTTGATCAAATAAATGCAGCCTTGGTGAGCATAACAGACTTCTTTCAAATCTTAAATTAAAATTTCAAAAATTACAATATTTCAAACCTTTGACCGGTAGTGTCAAATTCTGTGTTCAGATAAGCCATTAACTTCTGAGGAAAATGTGAAAATTATTTTAGATTTAGTGTACCCCATTAAGCTTGAAAAGATCTGAGCATATGGTTCATATTATGAGGAGTGTTGCCTTTCCTGTTTACCGCTGTGCTGTTTTTCAAGGCTATTCTGCGGGCCCTGTATGCCGTACTCACGCATGACATTGGTTCTCGGATTTGCGACGTGGCGCTCAACATCATTGAATGCCTCCTGCAGCTGGGCGTGGTGCCCAGTGTGAATAAGAAAGCCTCCAAACCTGAGGATAAAGAGGCGGAGCATCCGAAGGAGGGAGCCAGTGAGAGTGTGGGTGGAGCTCAGGGGGAGGCTGCTGGAGGCACAGGAGCATCACCTAATGGAGGTGGTGGAGGAGATGGAGGAGGAGGTGGTGGAGAGAGTCATGGAGGAAGCAGAGATGATATAAAGAATAACAAGGACAACAAGGTAAGCCAGTCATTATATCTGTTGTAAATTAATATGTGAAAGTAATTATCACATGCAAGATTTCATGCATTTTTTAAATCATCAACAGGATGGAGACACTTCACTCAGCACTCACAGGTTGGCTCTCACCATGCTTATTAAGATCGTAAAATCACTCGGCTGTGCGTACGGCTGTGGGGAAGGTCATCGCGGGCTCTCTGGAGACCGTCTTCGGATGCAGGTCAATATATTCATACAATTAAAATGTAATTTTACTGTGCAGATTAACCTTTATTTTTTAAGAGGTTTAATCACTGATCTCTGTCAGACAGCATTATGTTGATTTGCTGTCAGACTATTAGTCATAGATTGTCAGATGATATGGATTTCATAATATATGTACTGTAGTATATGTCCCTAGTGAAAAAAAAAAATGCTAAAATGAATTTGAAATACATTTATTTTGTGCTAAGTATACTACAAATACATTTACATATTTATGTGCTTAATAAATATACCCTGCAAGTGTACTTTTGGTATACTTAACTGGTATACATAAAGTCTGCTAAATTGGAACAATTAATTTTGTGCTTAATGCAATTTAATTGTGTGGAAGTAGTGCTGAGGTCCAACTAAAGATATACTTGAGTATATTTGATTGTGCTAAAGTGGAACTATTGCAACTCAGGTACACTTTAAATATCTTGCATTTAAAGACTGATATTATACAGAGATTTTGCAAACCTTATTAATAGTGAAATGAAAACACATTTTAGGCATTAAGAAATATGCACTGTGCAATAAAGAAATTATTTTATATCAGAAAGTCTTAAGTGATATGTCAATAAATACGTTAATGGATTTGAAGTAGTATGAAATAAATGTATTTTAAATAAATTATGGCATAGGCTTTTTATAATATAGGGGTACATTTGCATGTAGCAATTATTTATCTCCAGCAAAGGTGAATGACCAGATGCTCTCCTATTTTTTAGGCGCAGAACTGTTTGACTACTCTGTACAAGCTGGATAAAGTGCAGTTCCGTCAGACTATGAAAGAATACGTTAATAAGGATTCACTCAACAACATTGTGGATTTCCTGCACGCCCTACTTGGCTTCTGCATGGAGCCAATCACTGACAGTAAGAGGGCAGAGCTGCACTTATTAAGTGCATGTCTTTAACATGCCCAGGCATATTTTTATCCCTTTTCTGAAATCTCCAAAGATACAGCATGAGCCCCATTTTCATCCATCAGTAATAGAGATGGATTTGTCTTTTCCTAAAAGAGAGATAAACTTGATTTGTTACAATTTGATTATTGAACTGTGTATTGAACTTTTATTTAAAAGCCTGAATACAGTAAAAATATTCCTTTTACATTGAAATTTCAAACAATAGAACATTACCAGTCAAAAGTTTGGATTAATTAAGATTTTTTTTATGTTTTTGAAATAAGTCGCTTATGCTCACCAAGACTGCATTTTATAAAAAAAAAATACAGCAAAAACAGTAATAAACATTACAATTTAAAATAACCGTTTTCTTAAAAAAAAATTAATTTATTCCTGTGATGGCTAAGCTGAATTTATCATTTATTCCTGTGATGTTAAAACTGAATTTCAACATATTAGAATGATTTCCGAAGTATCATGTGACACTGATTACTGGAGTAATGGCTGCTAAAAATTCAGCTTTGCCATCACAGAAATAAGTTACATCTGAAAACAGAAATCAGTCATTTTAAATTGTAATAATATTTCACAATATTACTGTTTTCACTGTATTTTTGATCAAATAAATGCAGCCTGGTGAGCAAAAGAGACTTTCAAAAACATTTAAAAAAATCTTAATTATTCAAAACTTTTGACTGATAGTGTATCACAAACAAATTTTTATTGTAGGGTTCTGTAAAATTCATTTAATTTAAGCGAATTTGAAGTAATTATTAAACAGCTTGCTGAAATACTTGATTCCGATTGGTCAATAATAACCGCTACGATGTATATTTGACTGTTGTCCATGGCAAGATACCGTTGCTACTTTCATGTCTCTTGTATAACTCCGTCATCTGTTTTCATACCAACTTAGAATAGCTCATTGGTGCCGTCTTGTGACTCAAAACTGGAAGACTTGAGTATTATTTTATTAATATGGTGAGGATAAACCTTTGATAGATGACTAGAAGCAAGAAAATGAAACCATTGCTTGGAAGAACAACTAACCGGTAAGAGACAAAAAGAGCTGGATGAGAGAAAACTTAAAATAGATTAAGACATGTTACATTGTAGCTAATTATGTTAAATAACTAGTCCATAGAAGAAGTAACTTAAATTTAGCATTAATAATAAAATATAAATTAATTTTATTTTGTTGACTGTTTTTCTGTTCTACGCAATAATGAGCTGTTCTCTTTATAGTCTAATCTATAAGTAAGATAATATAATCCGATCAGTATTTCTTATCTATGTATTTATTTATTTGGTAAATAAGCAGGATAATGTACTGTACAGTTAGCCAGTCATTATGGGAAACCAAGCCCCTCCTGATTTAAACAGGTGGTACCTGATCCCCTGTCTGGCTTAATATTTTACAAAAATGACCAGTTGACTGTACATTGTGCAATCAAGTCTCATTTCTTGTAGAAATGAATGGAGTGAGTAGCTTTTCCTATGAACACTGTGGCTTTTAAATCATATTATCACATTGCCATTTATCAGAACATCTGGATATTTCTGTGTCATACCACATGTCTCAGATGCACAACAGAAATTATGCTTTATAACACAACCATGAACAATCAGAACAGATCATAGCACTTAATATAGCAGGCAGAATAATTTAGTGTCACATACCAGGCCTTTTTCATTCCTAGATTATATGATTAGCTATTACACCAGATAGATTAGACTGAATCCACATGGTTTGGAGGTTGGGTATATCTATCCAACATCGACAATTTATATTTAATTTTGGAATGGACATGCCAGTAATGGCATTACAGTTCGATCACAATAAAGAAGTTGTATATTCCATTAAAAAGGCCATGTGCTACAAAGTATTAAATGAGAAACTTGAAGCAAATGTTACAAAATTAGCTGGAAATACAGATCGTCTCTACATTTTTTAATGTCATTCGTTTCTCGCTCCTTGGCCTCTTCTGTCCTCTGCCTTCATGTCTGCCAGTAATTCTCTTTCTTTCTTTCTTTCTTTCTTTCTTTCTTTCTTTCTCTTTCTGTCTGTCTGTCTGTCTCTGTCAGCAAAACTCCACTGTTTGTACCCCAATCCCTCATCACTCATCCTTTCAGCAGACTTGCCAAACATCATATTGACAGTGTCAATTCTTATTGTTTGTATTTTCAATTTTATGGACTCTAAACAGCAAGATAAGCTGAATTTCGATTGATTTCTGGCAAGTTAGTGAACACGAGTGAGTGTTATGAAAATGATATCCCTATGTTTTTTGGGTTGTCTTCTTTTGCATCTGTGGGTGCTGCGTCTGTGCGTGGATGTGTTTTGGAATGAGTTGGTGTTTCCTGACTTACGAGTACATGTCTGTGCTGGCCTGACACCAATGTTGCCCACCATCTTTTCTCTTGCAGAATACGGCAGTGCAGGTGAGAGGTCCAGGAGGGCGAATAAAAGAAACATCGGTAGATACACAATATCTAAATTTACTGCCAAAACTAGGCATTACACCCATTCCTGCACCCCTCACAATGTCCAGGGTGATGTTCTCGCCTATAGTAGAGCTAAACAGTGCTTAGGCCTTACCTAATAAACAATCTAAAAACCGGCTTTATAGATCCAGCTAAACAAAACTCAACATTGCTTTGAAATCAGAGCATGACCTGATTGTTAGGTCTATAACTATCTCTCAGGCCACAGTCACTTGCATGTATGCAAACCTTTAAAACCCGCAATCACTCTTTAGGTTTTCCTATCATATGTGCTATTGATTTTCCTCCTTTTCATCTTGTAAACATCAATGCTTCCTGCTTCTCCTCATTGTTTGGCACTTATGGCTGAGCCTCAGTGATTTTGCCCAGACGTGGCATCCAGGCCACAGTTTTCCTCTGAGATGACCTGTTTGTGCTTGCAGACAAGGCTGGCTTTGGGAACAACTTCACCACTGGAGGAGATAAATCTCTGGCCCAGAGCATGGAGACTGTAGTGGTGGGCTGCATGTTCAAGTCTCTCATCACAAGATGTGCCTCCACTACACATGAGCTTCACAGTTCTGAGAACCTGGTGAGAGTGCTACGGTTAATTTATGCCAAAAGTTTGGGCTCGAGTTTACATTTGGTGACAGTAATACTAACCAGGCACAATACAACAAAACAAGTAAAAAGGCATCTCTTTGAAGCCAGCTGTTTAAGCATCACGGAAATATGAAAAGCTGTTTCCAAATCTGAGTAAAGAGAATTTCAACAAAAAAAACAAAAACAAAACAAAAATTTTTTTTAAATAAGTATGTAAACTGCCTTTTGTACACTAAAGTAAAAACGTGCAAACAATACACTTGAGTTTGGTGATTTTACTCAAATATGCAGGTTCTTGAACAGCTCTGGTTTAAACTAAACAGAATAACAATAACTGCTTATTTTCTAAATGTGTGTGTGTTTCAATGTAACTAGATTGCAATATATATATATATATATATATATATATATATATATTAAAGTCAGCATGTTATTAAACTTGACTTCTTTTTTTTTTTGATCTCAAAGTTTTCCATTTTTTATCTAAATTGCAACAGACGTCTCTCTGGTGACGTATGCCAAACTTCTCCAATCATTAGTCCACCTTAACACTACCCCTTTCCTACAATCAGCTGCAAGTTCGCATTCAGATATGCCTCCATCCAACAATCGACAACCAATGAATAGACAAAAGTCCCTGCCCTACTTTTTTTCCAATAAACCATTTCACTCTGATGTAGATCACAATATAGAAGAAAAGATCTGTCACTACTTTAAGTCACACTATGAGGTGTAAAGTTGCATTGTGAGATAAATTTGCATTGCGCAATAATTACTTTTAACATGTTTTACTCTGTCTGAGGCAGAACTGAGATAGATTTGTTCTGATTGTCTGTAGTTTTGTAGTTTATGATTGATAGTATCACACTTCATTTTAGCATTCAGGGTGGACAGACAAATTGTTCATGGCTGGGATCTTGCTGTTTGACGTCTAGTTAGTACATGGTATAATAGTAGTTATACTTTGAGTGTTTGTATGTATATTGAGTATGTAGAATGAATAGCTGATAAATAGCTGTGTAGCACCTCTCAGGTAAAGCAGTCTCTTGTTCACATAAGTGTGAATATTTAAATCTGTATTTCTGTTTTCTATTTTCCATTTCTCTCTTTTCACACATTCACACTATGATTGTCTCTGCTTACATCTAAACACACTCAAATCAGGGTCTGTATTGCGACATACGTCAGCTGGTTCAGTTTATTAAGGAGTCCCATGGAAATGTCTTCCGACGTGTGACTCTCAGTGCACTTCTGGACAGCGCTGAAAAACTCAATACCACTAAAAAAACAGATGAAAAGGAGGAGACCAAGCCATCTTCAGCAAAAAAGTACATGCATAAATATAACACACATTTACTCAAATGTTCAGTATAAAAATGCCAGTGGAATTTCTATTTGTCTATTTGCTTAGTACACTGTTTGACCAATTTGACCAATTCAAAACATTTTGTATGTATCTGTATCCGTGTTTCAGTGAAGAGCAAATCCCAGGAGCACTTCTAGGGAGAAAAGACTTTTGGAGGAAGATGTTCAAATCTCAGAGTGCCGCCAGTGATACAAGCAGCCAATCAGAGCAGGATACCTCAGAGTGCACCACTGCCCACTCTGGTACTACCACAGACCGTCGTTCGCGTTCACGTTCCCGTCGGATTTCACTACGCAAAAAGCTCAAACTGCCCATAGGTATGTTTTTGTGAAAAAGAAATTCTTTACACACATAGTCTTATTTGTCTCTCTTCCTTTGTTTTCAAATACAAAGCAGATAATTAGAGTCTTCACTATGAACAACAGTGTGATCAGAGGATGAGTTTAGCCCTTGGCTACCCTTTTTCTGAATTTCTTTAATTACAGAATTACTGTATGCAGGATTCAGGTGTATTATGAAATACATTTACTCATTAAACAGCACATAAACAGTAAGTAAAATGCAAAGTACAGTAAATACATTTATCTTAAAGAGCAGGTCATATGGTATTTTAAAGTGTCCTAATCATTAGGCTACTTTTGCCTGTGCTTTGTGGCAAACTTTATGCTTATGATTGAGCGTGGAATATATTGAAGCTTATTATGGATTAGTATATTGATTTAATATAAATGTGCGATTAGTTAAAGAGCAGGTCATATGGTATTTTAAAGCATCCTAATATTGTGTTGGAGTCCCCTACAACTGGTTTAAATGCATCTAATGTCATAAAACAGTAATTTTCTCAGAACATACATTTAACAATAGAGTCATTTGCCAATGATTTCGAAACTATTCGCTCCAAGCAAGTTCGGAACAAACCCCTCCCTTCCATAAGCCTACTCTGCTCTGATTGGTCAGCTGGCCAAGCCTGTTGTGATTGGCTCAGAGGAGTCCTTGAGCATGTTCGTGAGCGCTACCATGGACAAAGCACCTTTACATAAAACAATAATATAGTGCTCCAATCCGTTCTTATAATAATGACATAAAATACAAAAACACTTATGCAAGCAAATCGTGCCCACAGCTAACGTTTAGCTGCTAAACTGTGAACATTTAAAACAACAATGGTGGATACGTTAGCCGAGTGCTAACGTGACTAACTGATGAAACAATACAGTTTGTAAAACAAAATATGTCTACTGTAATGTTTGAAGATCGATAATAATGACATAAAATACAAAAACACTTATGCAAGCGAATCGTGCCCACAGCTAAAGTTTAGCTGCTAAACTGTGAGCACTTAAAACAATAATGGTGGATACGTTAGCCGAGTGCTAATGTGACTAACTGATGAAACAATACAATTTGTAAACCAAAATATGTCTACTGTAATGTTTGAAGATCGACAGACTAAAGACGCTCTGTGTCTTAACTTTTAATCAGAACACAGAACAGCTGTATCACAGGTGCACCAGCCTAACTAACTCGCTCGTCTCTCCCGCATTAACCCTATAACTGCCGGTGCAGCAAAATAAACAGCAATTTCACAATGATTATAAAGTCTGTGCGCTACACTACATTCTTTATTATTAAACGAAGTAATTAGAACAACGTCAGTCTACATTAATCGATACATTCTTAGGAAATAGTGGGTTCACAGCAAATTATCAGAACTACTTCAGTAAGACAGTAAAACACTCTTTTGAGAGACAATATCTTTATTTATCATGCACTTTTTTGATTAACAACTTTGCAGATTATTTTCATTTAAGGATAGCTACGTTATAAACTGCAAACGAGAAATTTTTCGAAAACCCATATAACCTGCTCTTTAACAGTTCTAGATTGATAGTGATTTGCTCTCTGTAACCTAATAACTACAAAATTATAATTTCCATACACAGATGATTCTTTAAGGAATAGTTCACCCAAAAAAATGTCAATTCTGTCATCATTTACTCACTTTAATTTGTTCATAACAAAGGAAGATGTGCATTCCCTTTAATGAGTTAATGTCTGTGTAACACATAGGTAAGATTGTAAAAGCTCTTTCTGGTATACAACCTTATGCATATTTTTATTATAAGAATGCTTGTAATATGAGAGATTGTGAAGTTAATATTAGGACTTTAAAAAAAATAAACCAATAAACTGTATTTTAACTAGAGTCTTTAGTTGTAATTGGTTTACTGGTGTGTTATGGATCTTAATGTTAAGAAAAATCATTCATATCTCTGTTCTTTCCTTTTTGTCACCAGCATGCCATAGGAAAGCTCGCCATCCACTCACTCTCTCCATGTTACGTATGTGTGTTGTGTTTTAGTTATGCAGCCTCATCATACAGTGTCATAATGGAAGAAAAAAAATGCATTCAAAGGTTTATTTATTTATTTATGTATTTTTTTTATACTTTTATGTAATGTGAGTGTGTATGTTTTATTTGTCCATTTTGTGTTTATGCTGTATGAGCCGGAGCACCAGCATGAAATCTTCCCTCTTTCATTCCTTTTGGCTTGTTTGCACTTCCATTTAAAGGGTACCAGAGTGCAAACCTGAATAGGTCTCAGAGTTACCAGAGTGCTACACTAACATTATTTCATATAACCATTTAACTTGTGGAACAGGAAACTGGCTGAAACGTTCCTCTCTATCTGGTCTGGCTGATGGGGTGGAGGACCTGCTGGACATCAGCTCAGTGGACAGACTGTCCTTTATCAGACAGAGCTCCAAGGTGAGGGCAAATCTCTGCATTTACTGAGTAGTAAGGTTAGGATAGTTGGTTAAGAGTGCCCATGATAATAAAAAATCTAGTTTAGAACGCATCTGCAAAGTTCTTATAATTGTAATATTATCCATGTTGGTTTGATATTGATTTTCATGTCATGTGGTGTTCACTGTATTGTGGTGTTCCCATCAAGTAAACAGTAATCACATACTTTCCTTGACATTGAATACATGTGACTATACTTTCTCTCTCTAAATAAACAGAAATTACAATTAATCTAATTCAAAATTGTAACAAAAACCATAGTATTTAATTGATATAGTATATGTATCAAAGATATAGAATATCAATGATACTAAAATAACACTGCCTTGACTGTTTTAATTTTATGCCCCTCAAAAAATTTAAATAAAACTTAAAAAAAGAAATCAAAAACATGCTCATCATAGATGTTTATTCCAGTCATTGTATGTATGAATTGCTTTAAAACAATAGATTATTATATAGACTATTATACTTGTTATTCATATTTTGAATTAGTTTATATTTTTATATTTTCCATCCTATTAGTATCCTATTAGTATATTTTTCTGATGTTCTTTTTTGTCATTTTAGTAGCTTTTGTTTGTTTGTTTTCTAATATGTTTATGTACATTCTAATTTTTATTTCAGTCTTAGTTATTTTAGTACATCAAGTTCAACTAAATTAAAATGCAAAATGTTTCCTTGACAACTAGCTGAAATAAAAATATTAGTATTTTTTTATTTATTTAACATTCCTTTTATTTCTTATAACAAAAAATGTTTCTTAAGGTCTTCATTTTAGTTAACTATAGTAAATGAAACTATAAACACAGGTACACACAAAGCAAAGTAAAATGAATAATTAATAATAATACTTCATTAATATGCACACACAAGGGGGGGTTATATTCATCAGGTCCCACCAGAAACTATGTCAATGTTACTGTGATCATTAGTGCAATAATTTTTCTGCCTCACCTAATTTCTTTCTTGGGAATACAGCTGAACTTTCATGACAGACAATCAGTCATTGCTGTAGAGTTATTAGAGAGGAAGTCCTTGATTCAAGCCTTTTCTGTACATCTCAGGTCAAGTTCACCAGTGCCGTGAAGCTGTCAGAGGGTAGCGCTATCGAATATGGGCGAGAGGAAGAGGAGAATTTCTTCAAGCGGCTCGGTAAATGGCGGTCTGGTCGGAGGAACCCTTCCAAGGTTCACCACACAGAAGAGAAAGATGGTAGAATCCTGGGGTGCCTTCCCCCACCCCCGTACACAATTCGCTCTGTTTGTTTGTGTGTGTGCCCGTACTTGACGTGTCTTGTGCTTCTGGTACACTCCTCTACCATCTTCCATACCAGCTCTCTGTGTGTTTGTCCATCTTTATCAGAGCCATCCACTGGAAGAGGGATTGTGGTTCTCTGACCTATGACCTGGCACCATGACCCGTCACAGCTTTGTCACAGTTGTCATGAACCTTCAGCTCTCCAAGTTAATAGTTAATAGTTATTAGATATTTATTTGGAAGATTTCAGAAGTCATAGACGTAGTTTGATTTGCCGATCTTGAGTATTCTTCTTGTTTTAGACTATTGGCAAAAAACAGACATGCATGTTCATTCGATATCACCAGATGCATATTTCACCAGCTGTTCATGCAGAGGTTCTACACTCCTTTCACTGACATCATTCTGTGCCCTGACAAGGTTGCCATGGATTCCAGGAGCGCTTGGCTGCCAGTCAGGAGGCCATGAAGAATAAGAACATTGTGAATCTAGGTGCGATCAGACAGGGCATGAAGAGATTTCAGTTCCTGTTGAACTGCTGTGAGCCAGGAACTATACCAGATGCTTCCATTTTAGCAGCAGCGCTGGACCTGGTTAGTTCTATTTCTTCTACTTGTATATAAAATGGTTTCACATTACTTTTGAAACATATCTAGACTGGACAGATAAAATATCAAGATAATTGGTATTAAAGGCTGGAATACACTACACGAGTTTTGCCCACATTTGTGTCTGCACTTTTTCTTTAGCTTCAAACTTTGATTCCACCCAGTCAGAGGATATCAAACATATTTTATATTTTAGTCAATTTTACAACGCATGTTTTAATTTGTCACAGATCCTAGCAAGGGTGCACATGTTTCTGCATTAGTTCAGAATATCTTGAAAGTCTAATTGTGTGTGATCCTCAGTTGTTTAGTCTATGATGCCCAGATTGTGTGATGATATTATATGATGCCTGCCAAAGGCAGCAAGTGTATGATGCCTAGTGTTTTAAAATGTGTTCATAATTTCAAAGTTGCGTAGTGTATACCAGCCCTTAAGGTGCATTTATTATGTTTATTTATTTATCTTTTCAAAATTTGTTGGTGCCTCTTGATATAGGACTTAATACTGATACCTATAGACATGGATCTATGAAGTTTTTTTTTTACTGCTGCTACTGAAGATGTTTATCTTTTGTTTTGTTTTTGTGTATGTTTTTCTCATCTCGTACTACACACATCTATAAATTGGGCATTCTTAGATTCAGTCTTAATACATTTTCACCAGATGTTGTTGTTTGCACTGGTATGTTGAACCTGTCTGCTCAGTTCTTTCCCTGCTGCAGATTTGTCTTGGATAGAAGTATTTTGTGGTGTGTTAGCTGTCGCCATCACATGTTCGCACTCTGCGATTGATTTATTCTCAATCTGTGGCATGGGAGCTGCGGGTCCTTGCGGACATATTAATGTTGTTGTCTCTGACTCTTCTGGTTTGCTTGTTTTTACGTGTGTATTTATTTATTTATTCCTAAATACACTTAAAGGGAAAGTGCATCAGAAACTCAGCTTTCTATTGATAATATACTAATGATAATCATTATGTCAACATCAAACCATGGCTGAGATATAATCTGTTAAATGTTGTTGGCTGTCATTAAACCTCTGTCGAGAAAGTGGACTCTAAAGGTTCAGAGCGACATTTAATTATTATTTGACAAAATTAGAGGATTTATTCAGACATCCATTAAACAGTTAAGACATCATTGACATGTTAAGTAAAAATATAATGTTAAAATAATATAGTGCATTTAATAATATTTAAAATTTGAGTGTTTTCATTTTTATACTTTTTTTTCTAGCTGTATCCTAATAGATAAATTTTGACTTGGCCGCATTATTATTATTACTATTATAGACCATTGATATGTCTAGAGTAATCTCATGTGAGTTTACATCATTTAAAAATTATATTTCTCAAAAGTGCTATTAATTTCTTTATGTGTATTACTTTTTTAAATTAGCAAATGATTACTGAGTGCATCTTTAAATCAAGGTCAAAAATTTATCTTTATTTTCAGAAAAAATAAGGAACCGAATACTGTCTTGTTAGTTTTGCTAAATGTCTTCACCAGGAAGCGCCCGTGGTGGCAAGGGCCTCACTTTTCCTGGAGTGTGCTCGTTTTGTGCATCGCTGTAACCGTGGTAACTGGCCAGAGTGGATGAAAGGTCACCACGTGAACATCACTAAGAGAGGACTGTCCAGAGGTCGATCGCCTGTAGCAGGAAACAAAAGAAACACAAAGCTCCAGTGGAACGCAGCCAAACACTTTTACCAGTGGGGAGATGTGAGTCACATTATACTGACAGATATTCAAATGTAGTCTTTCCTGCAGAAAACATTCTTATGTAATTTTTGAGAAATTCATTCGTGGTATTTGCCTGCATCTAATATTTGTATCCTCAAAAAGGCGATAGGCACTCGGCTGAGTGAAATTTGCCACTCAGACAGTGAGAGTCCAGCCAACATCTTGGGTTTTATCTATGATGAAGAGAGCAAGAGGCGAGCAAAAAAGGAGGATGAGGAGGAAGATTATCTGGATGACAGTAAGAGTGGAAATGATGAATTCAGATGAGACAAAGACAATGGACACTGCAAATCCAATATAATAGTTGAGCATTTAGCTGATATTTTTTTATGATTCTTTCAACAGACACAGTCAACCCCACGAAGTGTGGATGTCCCTTTGCTCTGAAGATGGCTGCTTGTCAGCTGCTTCTGGAGATCACCACTTTCCTGCGAGAGACCTTTCCCTGTCTCCCCAGACCCAGGACAGAGCCCCTTGTGGTCAGTTTTGGTATTGTCTCCCTCAGACCAAAATCACTCATCAGAGTTATTATTATTAAAGGGGTCATATGATGTTGCTAAAAAGAACATTATTTTGTGTATTTGGTGTAATGAAATGTGTTTATGCGGTTTAAGGTTCAAGGCAACAACAATACTACAGTGAGAATAAAAGTTTCGCCTTCTTTCTTTGCGTGAACATTTGGGCGGCGTTATGCAAATCTTCCCACATCGTGACGTATACATGTTGGGGCGTGTTAGAATGAGCCGTTTTAGGTAGGCGTGGTTGACTCTTAACTTTTATAAAGAATATCTCTTTGGATTTGAGACTTTAGACTTAGCAACTTTACAGATCTTCTTTATGCTCCAAGAACTTGTAACACTCTAAAGAGATAGGAAAAATTTTAATCACATCATATGACCCCTTTAACTAAAACTAAAACTATTAACTTACTAACTTAAACTAAAAGTTTGAGTTGAAGCAGTAAAATAACTGAAAATAAATAAAAACTAAACTGAAATAAAAACTAAAACTGAAATAAAAATAAATGTAATCTAAAAAGTAATATTAAAAAAATAAATTAATTAAATTATTTTTAAACATTTTTCCACGTCGTGCATGCCTTTATGATTAACAATTCAGAGAGATTTGATAAATTCATATCTTTATAAAAAACATTCCATATATCTTTCATTAAGTGTGTGTATGGCAGAATTCAGAATTAAACATTTCTCGAATTTAAATATCTTGATTCAGTTCAATTCAGCTCTTAGCATATAGCGTATAGCCCTGGTGTATATTCAGCCTGTTTGACTAATGATTGAAGGGCAAGCGGATCTTAAATTGCACAGAAAAAGAATGCATATAACAGGCTTGTCTTTTGGCTTCAATAGGATTTAGAGAGCTGTCGTTTGCGTCTGGACCCTGAGCTAGGCCGTCACCGCTATGAGAGGAAGATCAGCTTTGCAGGAATCCTGGATGATGAGGATGGGCACGATTCTCTGAATAGCAGCAGCCACACCCTCAAGTCTGACACTGGCTGTGAGGAAAAGAAATCATCACAAGAGCCACTGGGTAAAATGGAAGAGGAATAATTGTCTACATGTTTGATCAAGGCTGAAGTCTGATTTATCATTTTGTCTCGTCTCCTTTCCCCAGCTCCAATTAGGAAGATCCGTATTGGTGGCTCTCGGTTACTACAGATTAAAGGAGCAAGGAGTTTTCGAGTAAAGAAAGGAGGCTCTTTGTCTTCTATCCGCCGAGCAGGGAGTCTGAAAAGCACTAAGACGTCCAGACAGGACTCTGAGTCAGAGAATGACGCAGAATCGGAACGGCTGCTCTCCCAGAGTAGAGATACTGTCACTGATATAGGTCAAACAATCCTTCTCCTGATCTATATAAATTTATTTTAGCTTGACCTCATGTATCTGAGGGCTTTAATGTTAAATTTGTAAATGTAATAATTAGGGAGCTGGCCAAAGCTTCCAAACCTTATTTGGAAATACATGCATAATGGGAAAAAAATGGCATGAATAATAAACCTTACTGAATGGTAGAGAAAAATATTTGTTAGGCTGACCCAACAAACACAAGGATAAATGCATATCCGTGCATATTATAACTTAATGGTCAGTTTGTGAAGCTAAGATGACAAAGTGTCATAAACGTTTATGAATGAAAATATGAAAGGTGTTTTTAGAATTCAAACTGGATGGCTGTTTTGCAGTTCTTTCATTGAATGTGTCTCAGAAATTCTAACTTGTCAAAAGTAAAGGCCTGTTCACACCAAGGACAATAACTATAAAGATAACGATAAAGATATAGTTCTAAAATCGTTCTCAATATTAAAGAATAGCAGAGTCCACACCACAGCTATAACGATAAAGGCACAGAGAAACGATCTCGTTGGAATCGCTTTCAGAACGATTTTTTGCAGCTGATGAATGATAAAAACATTGACGGCCAATCAGAATCAATCCTGCTATGACAAGCTCGAGAATTTCAAGCGGCAGACGAGCGTGCACTTGGAATAAACAGACGATATCGTCGGCTGGTGTGGACGCTAATATAGTTGTATTTATGGTTATCGTTCTTGGTGTGAACAGCCCTTAACACTGAACTATGATATCATAAATATTTTCCACTATTTGAAATGTTTATACTACTGCTTTAAATCTTCTAAGTGAGAAATACATGATAACATGTTTCTGTATACAGCA
The DNA here is from genome assembly GCF_001515605.1 of Sinocyclocheilus anshuiensis. Lineage (NCBI taxonomy): Eukaryota > Metazoa > Chordata > Actinopteri > Cypriniformes > Cyprinidae > Sinocyclocheilus > Sinocyclocheilus anshuiensis. Next base: position 606,196 of record NW_015557103.1, on the reverse strand, counting down.
GGGGTCACCAAATTGATTTATTTCTATATACATTTATATTTCCAATTCAATCTGAATTTTATCTACCTCTAGCCTCTTTAGCTTGATTTACATAATTTTATGGATTATACAAGGCATATATGGACACTATAAATGTCAAAGCAATTAATCTAAAACAACTAACTGCCCACATCCAAAATAATAAACATACATTTTTGTCAATGCCACAAACAGATATGCAATACAAATATGCTTATGCAGATAATGGCTTTGCTGTACATTACTGACAGTTATGTAGTAAACCAAAACTTGACAACATAAATAAGAACTTATTTTCATTAATTATAAAGTGTGTATGTGTTATATGTTTAGGGAGCCCTTGGAGTGCAAGCGAGCCAAGCATTGAACCTGAGGGTCCTGGCAGCACAGGGGGTGTGGAGGACAACTACCATCGCAACATGTCGTGGCTACATGTAAGTGCCAGCACTCTGACTTTTCCCTGTGTGAAATAAATGTGTCTGATATTTGTCTGATACAATCCTCTTTCTCAATTTCCAGATCATGATTCTGCTGTGCAACCAGCAGAGTTTCATCTGCACTCATGTGGATTATTGCCACCCTCGCTGCTATCAGCACCACAGCCGCTCATGTGCTCGGCTCGTTCGTGCCATCAAACTTCTATATGGAGAGACAGTAGACAGTCTGAAAGAGAACAGCACCACCAGCAATATCAGTGGCCGTGCCAAGAAGAGCAAAGAGGTGGTTAAATAATATTCAGTGTTTCTGTAGTACAGTGTCAGTGTTCGACATGGCCCAAAACAGAATTTGATGTTCCTTTAGTAACGTTGCAAGTTCAAATGTATTCATTTTGTACACATATTATTCATTTTGTTCTGATGATCCAAAAAGTCAAATTGCATTCTGTACACTGTAAAGAAAATGTGGTTTCAACTTAAAGTGGTCATGCTGCCTTAAAATGTTACGTTTAGTCAACTTAAAATGTGACAACTTGAATAGACTATTTCAAGTTAAATCCGAGAAAGTTATTTTAACGCAAATATTTTAAGTTATAATTGCAACAATATTTTTTTACACTGTATAAATTCTGAATAGGCAGTTGTTTAAATAATAGGCCTATACCAAGCTTTTCAATCAGTCTGTTTTCAATTAGGGATGCTCATTAACCAGCTAACCATTAACCGATAGTAAGAATTTTGACAGATTAATACAATCAGTTAAACGGTTTAAAAAGTCATTTAAGTATTTTTAAGTAATTTTCCAAAATATTTAAAAAATATTTGCTGCATGGTTAAAAATAGGTTCTGCTACATATATAAAATATAATTATGTTTTTGAGAAAAAAAAGCAGATAAGTTCGTAAAAGTCGCATTTTGTTATTACATTCAGAAATACCGGTAAATAAAGCGAGATGTTTACAAACATTATAAACACTATAAACAAAGCTAGGCCATATGCTATTTTAGTTCCCCTCACTCCACAACAAATGTTTTAAATCAGGGGTGTCTGATTAGCTGGATCAGGTGTGTTTCATTTGGGTTATAGCTAAACCAGAGATTGTCTTACTTAGGGTTGGGAATTGAAAATCGATTCCAATTCCATAATCGGATACTTGTTGTCAAATTAAAATTTCGATTCCGCCTATCGATTCCTATGTGCTTTTTTTTTCTTCATCTGTGAGGGCCGGACCTAGTGATCTGCCAGGACCTTGCTCGCTAATCTAAGCGCTCCAAAGTTTGGCTATATTTGCGATCAGAAGACAAAAAAGCTAAGTATAATATATGTGATAGCTAAACATGTTGCAAGAGAGGTGTCACCACCAACATAACAAAGCACTTTAATTTAATAGATCGTTAAAGATCGCGGACACGATTCAAACACCGATGTGATTCTATTCCTAAATTACAATGATTCGTCTGTTTCATTCCTCAACCTTTGATGTGTGCAATCAATGTTGTGATCACTTGGTTCATCCCTGCAGAGTACGATCACATCAGTGTGATTTGAACATTTAAATTTGCATTCATGCTGCCGTTGACCTAAAGAGAGCAGCTGTCTGTCATGAATGAAACAGCTTCACAGTCTTTTCAGCACAGCTTCACACAGTATCATTATTTCTGTGTTACAAACAGTTAAATCACAGAAGTACTGGGATAAAGGTTTATAGTTCAGATATAAACTGTGTGTACGATGTGTATGGTAGTGAATAAAATAGAGTAAATCACCTTTTGAAAGTAATTTGACACTTCAAATGAAGATTTATCGATTACATTGTCACGCCAGTAGGTGGCGAAAATGGGCTGTTAAAATGTATTTGTCTTTGAATCATACAAGAGATTCGTTCAAGAACGCTGAGTCATCCAGTAATGAAACGTAATGAAATGAGTCATTGAATCATTTATTCATAAATGACTGCAGTTCTATTTTGCACACAAACAGCTCTTAAAGAGTCCAGTTTTTATGTAGCCTGTTGATTTTTGTTCATGGTATTCAGCTCCAATAAATGGTTTGCAAAAAAGAGACACAGGATAAATGTTTGATATCATTATTTAATCACATTGGAATCGAAACTGGGAATCGAAAAGAATCAGAATCGATAAGCAGAATCGGAATCAGAATCAGAATTGATCAAATTCAAACGATACCCAACCCTAGTCTTACTATAAGGAGATGAGAGGGTCTGTATACTTACTATTGGAGAAAGCGTAATGGCTAACTTGGATCACTTGTCCCTAAATAACCAATCACATTACAGCCTTGACGTCACTGAATTTCAGTCAGAGTTGTGCGACACTCAATTGTCGTTTATGGATACCATAGGAGTGAATGAGAAGTGCCGTAAGCTGAATCCCACCTGTCGCAAAAAGTCAGTGACTTATCTTATAAAATACTTTTTTTTCATGGTAAACTCTAAAAAATAGTTCAATCCAAAAGTATTGTTTAGTGTAAAACATGTTGAAGATTAGCAGATAGGCTGTCGATTAATTAAATGATAAGCCGTTTCCTCTAAAAAGCTGTTTATTTAGCGTAGTGAAGCCTCTCCTCCATTGACATCCATTAAAAAAAAACGGCCTCTGGTCTCCTTTCCCATGTACTGCCAGCGTTAGCTTTAGCCGTTACACTTTTTCGGCTAATGGTTGCAGGCTTGCCTTCTAGTGGCTTTGGCAAAACTGCAGGGCTGTGGCCATCCAGGAACTAAGTTTGACACCTGCTTTAAATTTAACAGTATTCAGCTAAACCAAAACAGATAATAACCCTGACATTAGCCCCCCCTCCTGGAAGGTGCGTCTTCGCGCCGCAATGGCACAACTGAAGAGGGAGGTAGGGGGCTCTGGAGGTGAGCGAGGTGCAGGCAAAGGACAGGGAACAGGAAATGGAGGCAGCAGGAGGGACCAGGGTGGCAAAGACATTAGGAGGAGCCAGGAGCAGGAGAATCCAGGCAGGGACCGAGAATCCAGCCAGGACGGAGGCCCATGGTGGAGTCGAGGGAGGGAGAAGCCATGGTGGAGGTAGGGCTAACGACACCAGGGACCCGACTGACAGAGACGGAGCCGATGGAGGTGGAGCCCAGGGCAGAGACGGAGAGAGGAATAACCAGGGTGACACCGTGGGTCTGGAGGGCCAAGATGAAGCTGATGGCTCACATGACTGAGGCAAAGGCAGGCACTCGGAAGATCACAGCATAGTCAGAGCAACTGAGGACAAAGGTGGAGCCAGAGGCAAGGAGGAGCCAGACGGAGCCTGAGGGATGGAGAGGCGAGGCGAAGCCGGAAGAGTGGAATCCTGTGGCGGAGGCAGGTCGACGACTGACCAAGGCGGAGCCGGAGAGACAAGGGAGCCTGGTGGAGCCAGTGGGATGACTGGCCACAGTGGAGTCGAGAGATCATTGAGCCAAGGCGGAGCCGATGGGTCGGGGGGCCTAGGTGGAGTCTGGGACTCGGAGGCCGGAGGTGGAGACGGAATCCTCACACCTAGGTGGAGCTGGGGACTGGAAGGCCCGAGGCAGAGCTGCACAACAAGATGGAGCAGACTGATGATGAGCTAAGGGACTGACAGGAGCCAGCGGAGGCAGGGCCGAGGAAATGTCTGAATCTGGAAGAGGAGGTGGGAGAGGGAGGCTGGGTGGAAGAACAGGAGCTGGGCAGAACCAGCAGAGGCGCAGGAGAACAGGAGCTGGGCGGAACCAGCGTGGATGGGAGAATCAGGGAAATAAAAACCTCTAAACACTCAAAATAAACATCAGAGGTCAGGCACAGCTCACCCTCAGCAGCAGGAGTGTAGGCGGGGATTCCCTCCATGCCCTCAAACTCCACAAGTACTCCCTTAATGATGGACGATGTTGCTGGCTCACACACCTGGTCAGACGTGTTGTAAGGCTCAGGCTCCAGGGTGCGCTGATTCGTGTATCGCAGCGGGCTCAGGCTCTCCATCTGTGGTGGGCTCTGTCATCATGTCCATGCAGCAGGGTGATGGCTGGCTGCGCTCTGGGTCACAGGCAGTGATGGAAACACCGCCATACCAGAGTACCCAGCCCAAGTACTCCAGCAAACTCCTCTGTTCCGGGAGGAGGAGGAGGTGCACTGCTAGTGAATCCATCTTTCTGTAGTTTAGGTCTGGTATTCTGTAACGTGTTGTGCAGGATCAAGCACACAATGCAGGAGAAGTCAACAAACTAACAGTGACCGTGACACAACTGAACTTACAAACAATACCAGACAAGGAACTGACTAAAACTGAGGGCTTAAATAGACAGATGATTAACAGAATCAGAACAGGTGAGAACTAATGAGTAACTATGGAAACAAATGAGTGGAATGAAAATGGGAACAAAGGAAACTGTCAAATTAAACAAGGAACACAGAACTAAAATAAAACAGAAAATAACCCTGACAGCCCAAGTACAGTATGTAATTGTTTTTTGTTTCAGTGTTCAGACAAGTCCTGCCTCCGGACCCCATCCATGAAGAGACGCCCCACTGACAGCAGTGCTGAGGGGAAAAAAGATACTGGCATGTTAAAGTACATCCGCAACCAGGTATCTCCTTACTGTCCACTAATGGTGTACAAACTATTGCTGTTGTTACAAAGCCATACTGATTGTGTGTTAGTTGTGTTAGGTGTACTATGTTCTATTCCTTTAGGTAATGAGTCTATCTCCAGCCCCTCTGTCCTTGCTTATAAAAGCAGCCCCTATCCTGACTGAGGACATGTATGGAGACATTTTGCCTGCAGCATGGGAGCTTCTGCTGAGTGTGGATGAACATATGGCTGCAGCTGCAGGTCTGTCTAGCTAATATATTCCTCTCTTGCTGGGGAATCTAGTCATTAGTAAGTTAATGCCGTTTTTGTCAACTGTGCTACACATTTTAAATCTCAGGGAGTTTTAACACATTTAACAAAGTGCAAAACTTGTGCAGCCTATATTCATCCATCCATTTCTTAAAAGGATTCTCTATGTCCATAATCATTATCATGCAAACACACAGCTGCCCTGTTCCTGCTGTGCGCGGTGAAGGTGCCGGATGGAGTGACCGAGATGATGATGGCTGAGTTTCAGCACAAGGAAGCATGTCAGAGAATTAACTCTATTTTGAAATTCTACACTGTTTGGAGATTCCGGTACCAAGTTTGGCCTCGGATGGAGGAGGGGGCTCAGCAGATTTTTAAGGTAGGTCTGTTTTAATTTTTTTAATTTGACTACAGTATGCTTGTACACTTTTAATTTCTATGCATATTCTACTCTGATATAATTTTGTTTTAAATCATTATAACAAAATAATATCAATATTGACAATATCTAAACTTTTTTCATTCTATCTCTCTGTGTGCACGTTGTTTCATAGATTCCTCCACCCAGCATTAACTTCACGCTGCCCTCTCCTATCCTGGGAATGCCCTGTGTGCCTATATTTGACCCTCCATGGGTTCCTGTTAATGCAGGCACTGTTCCGGATGCAATCAGTGAAGACCAGTCTGTATGTTTTAGCTGCCTACCGCATCAAAACTTTGCTGCCATAAGACAAAATGGTCATGCACAAATTTTACAGAAGATTTTTCCCATTATCCACTCATTCATTCCTTTCTTTGCTCCCTGTACATTTCAGAAATCATTCTCTGCACGTGCAGTATCTCGCTCTCACCAACGGGCAGAGCACATCCTGAAGAACATGCAGCAGGAGGAGGAGAAGAGGAGACTCGGTCGTGAGGCCAGCATCATCACAGCCATCCCTATCGCTCAGGAGGCCTGCTATGAGCCCACATGTAGTCCCCCACCCGAGCAGGAAGTGGAAGGTGTGTAATTTCTGTGCTGTGCAATTAGGGTTATCATAATTATATCTAATTTTCTTGATATTTTCATTTTACTATGAAAACAGCGTTAACTTTCCATAACTCAAAGCATGGTCCAAAAAGAACATTGATTTTAACTAAGCTGGCAAACATACTGTTATACGTACGAAATTCAGAACAATTAGGTAGTATTGTTATCTAAAGACTTTAGTCTAAAGACTAAAGATATAATTTAATGTATTTAAGTTGATTCATCGATATTAAATAATATTTTACATTAACATTTTATTTACATTCAAAAAAAAATTTCAGTATACTGCTCTTCCCTTAAGTTACATAGTCTTAAAGATAAAAAAATTGAATTGTTTGATGTTTCATTGCCAAAAAGAGAGTGGCAAGTGGTCATTATTATTGGATAAGGGGAACAAATTTATGATATGACTTCTTTATGTGAAGGTTGTCAGGATTTGATTTTGAAATATTGATTTCGCTTTAAGCCCAATGATCAGTCCTGAAACAATTTGAAACCTTATGGGTTTTCAGAACATGTTCATATAGATGAGCTGTTTATGAACACATATAATATCTGGTGTCCTCTTCTCTGTCAGTAGAAGATGTGGTGAACTTGACATCACGTCGTCTGTCCGTCAGCCCCTCTTGTGCCTCCAGTAACTCCCACAGAAACTACTCTTTCCGCAGGGGCTCTGTGTGGTCAGTGCGGTCAATGGTCAGTGCTGAAGGTAAGAAACATTCAAAATTATGCATATTCACATACTGCTTTATTCACTGACCTGTTCTCTTTTTCACCATGAATACGTTTAGGTACAGATTAAGGAATCATAAAATCTTATATTTATTGACCGCCATTGAATTTTTTGTTTTATAAATATGGTTTGTTTTACCTTACAAGATGACGAGAACACGACAGAACTCACACCAACACATCACATGCTGCAGCCACCCCAGTCTGTTTTCCCACCATGCATCTGTGCTGCTGTGTTGCCCATTGTGCACCTGATGGAAGATGGAGAAGTTCGGGAAGATGGAGTTGCAGGTGAGTGGCAAAGAAGATTTTAAAAAACTAAAACATTTTTACCCACTGATCTTTTGTCTACTTTGTTTCTTTGTTTTGTGTTCCCACAGTTTGTGCTGTTGCTCAGCAGGTCTTGTGGAACTGCCTGATTGAAGATCCAGCCTTGGTTCTTAGACATTTCCTGGAGAAACTCACAGTCAGTAATAGACAGGTAAGATCACTAAATAAATCACTCTTTCAGAGAAGAAAAGATGAGCGTGTGCTGTTATATGATGAAACATATGTTATGGTTATTGTTCTCAGGATGAGCTGATGTACATGCTGAGGAAACTGCTTCTTAACATTGGGGATTTGCCTGCACAGACCTCACACATTCTTTTCAACTATCTGGTGAGACCTTAGCATGCTTTTTCATTACTGATGTGATTACTGCAGAATTTGTCTTTAAATGCCATAGTAATTTATGTGAGCACTCTTAAAAATAATAAAGCTGCCGGAAAGAACCAAAAAAGGGGTTTTGCAGCAATTGATGGATTGAAATGGATTCAGTTTACAACACCTTTATTACCTTTTTGGATCTTGTAAGTTTTTGTTACCTGGGCTCTCAGTGGAGAGACAATATCCTCACAAGTTTCATTCAAATATCTTAATCTGTGTTTTGAGATTAGCCAGAGTCTTATTGATTTGAAACGACATGAGGGTGAGCAAATGACAGAATTTTCATATTTGGGTGAACTATGCCTTTTAGAAGAAAAGGATGGAGATTCTAGGGCTGGATAAATAATATCGATATCTCGATTATAATCGATTCTCATTTTTACGAAACGATATCGATTCTTAAATCCCAAGAATCAATTAGTCTAGCCTGTTTTCAGTTAATGGATGGAACATTGAAGGGCATCTCCCATCCAATAAATCGCATTGTGCTTTGGTACTTTTAATATGAAATAAAGTCGCAGATTTCAAATTATGTTCATTGTATTGCAGTATTCAAACAATAAATGCCATTTTGGCCCTGTTTAATGTGTAGTGATCGCTGTAGCGCGGCGCGCCTCTGTTCAATAAAAGCGGCAGCTTTTATTGGACAGCTTTTACTGGTATTTTTTAATACCAGTTTCAGCACAAAATAAACATGACTAAACATCCGAGGTAAGTTAAAAAAAGTTTGGCATTTTGCTAAATATATGCACCATATAATATATTCATTATAACTTTTACTGATCTTCAATGTTTAATTTATATTTTTTATGACAGCCACCATTTAAATGTTTATATTAAAAAAAAATGAATTGAAGTAGAAATATTATGTGAACTTTTATTATAAAAACTTCATTAAGTGTAATTTAAGCAGTTGTATAGCCTAAAAAATCAGTCAATTGTAACCTTCAATATTATAGTAATGTAGTACCAACTGACTCTCATGTATATTTTACAGCATTAGTTAAGAGATTTTTATTCCTTGAGAAAATTTGGTATGTGTACCAGATATATATCCAAAATAATCGATATTGAATCGAATCGCAAGCTTGTGAATGAGAATTGAATCGAATAGTGAAATTTGTGTCAAAACCCAGCCCTAGGAGATACAGTGATCTCATTCTGCAGATCTACATATCAAACTAGACGTGCAATCTGTTATTTTTTCTCATTTCTTTTTCCCAAGGTGGGCTTGATCATGTACTTCGTAAGGACTCCCTGTGAGTGGGGCATGGATGCCATATCAGCCACATTGACCTTTCTATGGGAGGTGGTAGGTTATGTCGAGGGGCTCTTTTTCAAAGATCTTAAACAGACTATGAAGAAAGAACAGTGTGAGGTCAAGCTTCTGGTTACTGCCTCCATGCCAGGTTGCATATTTCAGCATTACTCCATACAGACAATAAGTTTACTAGTGTCTTTTTCATGTTTATAACTGTGTCTGTAATTGTGTGCCTAGGAACCAAAACCCTGGTGGTTCATGGACAGAATGAGTGTGACATTCCCACCCAGTTACCAGTGCATGAAGACACCCAGTTTGAAGCCCTTTTGAAGGTCATTATTATATTATAGATGTAAATTTGTTCAATATAGACAAGTTATTAGATCATTTTGCTATATTTTCACAATATAACACCTTTTTTCTTATTACTTATATGCTTTCACACCAGGAGTGTTTAGAATTCTTCAATATACCAGAGGCTCGATCTGCTAACTATTTTTTGATGGATAAGCGTTGGAACCTTATACACTATGCCAAGGTGGGTTGTGGTTGTTTCTGAACAGATCTATACATTTCAAAGGATACATACTGTATATTCTTGATAGTAAACACCAGATTGTTTATATGTTGACTGAAAATTGGTTTGCCTCTCCACATCAGACTTATGTGCGAGACATCTACCCTTTCAGAAGATCAGTGTCTCCTCAACTCAACCTGGTTCATATGCTTCCAGAGAAAGGCCAGGAGCTCATCCAGAAACAGGTGAGTTTTGTGAATTTTAGCATTAAGGGAGAAAGTGTTTTTACTGAACGACTTAGGCTAGTTCACAGTAATATGAAGCAGGCCCGTTTCTAGGCATAGGCAATCTAGGCGGTCATGACCAGCAGGAGGGGCACCAATGAGCGCATGTACTGGCACTACATTTTAGCAGGGTTGTGTTAAAGAGTGGCACGGCCACCCTGAAATATGATTGCCGCCCCCACTAGATCCCGGCTGATTGTTTTATGCAAAATTTGCATTTGGAGCGCTCAAAAACACCGTTAGATCAATGTGTTCCCTTTCAGTCGGGTGTCCGCAGCAGCCTCCAGCAAAACTGCGCCGAGGAGCCGGCCGCCCCGCCCATCCAGGCCCCAGCCAGACCTGGTGGTAAGCGAAAGAGCAAGAGGCTCTGATACGGTCGACCCAGAGATGGAGGGAGTTGCTCTTCGGGAGATGGTGAACGCACCACTCCCTCCCCCGGAGGAGGGCCGGG
>NW_015557103.1:583862-595719 GCF_001515605.1 Sinocyclocheilus anshuiensis | reverse complement strand
CCGTTTCCGCCACTGAATAAAAAATAAAAAAGGTAATTGCAAATTTTTATCTCACAATTCTGACTTTTTTCTCATAATTGCTTGATACAGACTCGCAATTCTGAAATTTTTTCTCGTAATTGTGTGATATAAACTCGCAATTGCGAGTTAAAAAGTCATAATTGTGAGATATAAACTCGCAAATCTGAGAAATAAAGTCAGAATTGCATGAGATAAACTCGCAATTGCGAGAAAAAAAAGTCAGAATTGTTTTTATCTCGCAATTGTTACTTTATATTTCGCAGTTCTGACTTTATAACTCGCAATTGCGAGTTTATATCTCACAATTCTGTGAAAAAAAAGTTCGAATTGTGAGATAAAAAGTCGCAATAACCTTTTATTATTTTTTATTCAATGGCGGAAACGGGATTCCATAGTTCTGTCAATGCTCTTACAAGGTAACGCTTTTTTTTTTTCTTTTTTTTTTGCCATGCAATAAAGCTAAGTTCAAAGGCCAATATAAAATAATGGTACAAGTAAAAAGTGCACAAAATCAGCATTTTGTTAGGGCAGTATTTGTGGCAGTCGAGAAATCATGCTGTGAAATTGGTTCAAAAGGTGTGCATTTTTGCACCAATGCATTGTTAAAGGATCAGTGTGTTGTGTAATATATTCCCATATAAAACTTTAATGGACAATTAAAAAATATTAGTATAGTAAAATTCGCTAATTCACAAGATCAATGCATCCTTTATTAAACTGCTTTGTTGAATTTACGCATCCTTACGGAAGTGTTGAAATGCTGAATTAATTAATTAACTTCTAACAGCGCTTAATGTGAGCAGCGACATACACATAGAGGGCAGAGCGTTGCATTATTTAAAGGGGAAGTTCACGTGTCAGAGAGTAACAAAGGAGTTAGTAGCTGCACTATGATTACTTTTATGTGACTGATCAAGCTTTTATATGTAGTTTGGGGTAACAAAGGGTTTTATAGGTTTGACTGAAATAATAATGCAAAAACTGACCATTTAAATCAATGTTTAAAATGAATTTATGTGTGATGACAATTTCTTAGCAATTAGGGATTGCACAAACCTGTTTATGCATATTTTATATAGGGTTATACAGGCATCTAGTGGCAACACAATGGTATTACAGATGATAAATGGTGCAAAATGTATATCTTAACAGTCAATTTACAAATAATGCTATCCACACATTAGTGCTGTTACTATGACAACCAATATGAATGTGAAATATTTATGGGTAGTTGATAAATATACCGTAAATGTGTCCTATGGTGTGACAGCAAAAATTTTGGAAAAAAACTTTTGAATTATGATCCATTGTTGACTGCATATACTGTACGTAACTTTTTAATTAGAGCAAATTTCTAAGTTCTGTTAAGAAGATAATAATAATAATTATTAATAATAATTTTTTTTTTTTTTTTTGCAGGTGTTTTCTAGAAAGTTGGAAGAGATTGGCCGAGTTCTGTTCATCATCTCGCTTACCCAGCGTATGCCTGCCATGCACAAACAATCCCATGTCTCCATGCTTCAGGAAGACCTTCTGCGACTGCCATCATTTCCTCGCTCTGCCATTGATGCTGAGTTTACACTTTTCAATGAGCCTCTAGGTGAGTGAGAAAAACAATTTGATCCTTTTTAAAATAGATGATAGTCTTGACTAAATGTCTAACCATTTAACAAGTGGTTTCTATCAGCTGATAATCAACTATAACATAAAAACTATTATATAACATTAAATGTGATGCTGAGTTGAATTGTAGAATGACGAAAGAAATACAAAAATTATTCACTCACACAGACAAATAACAATCATATAAGTTTAATCATTTCATGGCAACATTAAACTAAAGAGTTTATTTACTCTATTAAGGTGAAAGTCCATTTTAAACAACAGAATAATTCGTCACCTTGGAATTATAAGGTTCTATCTGCCTCAAAACTGAGTTATTCACATATTCTTATTCTCTGACAACTTATTTAAATTGTGACTTTTTTTTTTTTTTAAGTTGTGTACATGTATGAAAGAGACTTATTCCCCACATCCCATATCACTATATGGAATGCAAAAACTTTGAAGCTCAATATCTCGAAACTGCTCAGAATGCAGATAGAACCTTATAATTCCAAGGTGACTAATTTAAAACTCTGTTAAGTGTTAATCCATAAGCAGTTGATTCAAATCATAAATTGAAAAAATACCCCTGTAAAATACTGCCATAAACTACCATCGAGTCTTTTACCAGCTTGGAGTTCATTTATTCCTACACATTTTTTGTATGGCTGTCTCACTTGATTCAAGTCAGTAACAGAAATAAGAATATGACTCAAATTTAGTTATTTACTTATATATAATTTTGAAACATCATTACATTTAAATTAGCATTCAAATAGCCATGATTTGGTAACTGCTTTAGCTTGATTTCACACAGCCAGCTGCAACAATAAATGACCCCTCACCCCCTATATTATATAATCAATAATGTAATCGATTTCCCCCCTTCCCAGGCAAAGAGCTCTTTGGTTTGGACACTTTACACAAGGTCCTATGGATCAAACTGCTGGAGGAGATGTTTCTGGGCATGCCCAGTGAATACCCTTGGGGTGATGAGATTATGTTATTTCTGAATGTGTTTAATGGTGCACTGCTCCTACACCCCGAGGACAGCGCCCTCCTCAGGCAATACAGTGCCACTGCCATCAACACAGCTGTACACTTCAACCACCTCTTCTCCCTCAGTGGCTATCAATGGATCCTTCCTACTATGCTCCAGGTTATCAGCACAAATGAGTTTTTTTTATTTTATTTAATATCACATAGGAATGTTTTTTTTCCCTGTTTTTATGATGCTTACTCTGTTTTGTGTTGCTGTTTTTCTTTGCTGAAGACGTATGCAGATTATGAGAGTAACCCACTGTTGCGTCAAGGGATTGAATTCTGCTGCAGGCAGTTCTATATCCTCCACCGCAAACCTTTCATATTGCAGCTCTTCGCTAGTGTGGCCCCACTGCTGGAGTTCACTGTAAGAACATTGAGCTTTAATGATCCTAACAACTCTTCATTCATAGACAGTGTTATTACAGCATTATTAAACATTGCCTGTATGACGTGACTTTTTTTTTTCTTACAGACTCGCACTAGTACTGGTTTATCAAAAGGTGTGTCTTCACAGTGCCTTTTTGACCTGCTGGTATCTTTGGAGGGAGAGACTGCAGATTCCCTGGATGCTCTGGAGCTGGTGAAGGCTGAGAAACCCCTACGCTCTCTGGGTAACATGGCTCACAGAGCTCCTGGAGGATACATAGCTTAGATCGACCCTCTTACTCCATGTCACGTGAACAGACTTTTGCTATTGTTCTGGGTTTCTTTTTCAGATTTTTGCTATGGTAATGAGGACCTGGCATTTTCAATCAGTGAAGCCATTAAGCTCTGTGTTACAGTGGTTGCTTATGCCCCAGAATCCTACCGAAGGTTTGTACCTTGCAGATTTCAATCAAATTCTTTAGGAATTCACAATAAATTGGTACCATATCAGTTATAAGCAGTTATCAGATGCCCATCAATATTGTGAAGTGAAGTGAAAAGTGACGTGACATGTGGCCAAGTATGGTGACCCATACTTGGAATTAGTGCTCTGCATTTAACCCATCCAAAGTGCACACACACAGCAGTGAACACACACACACCGTGAACACACACCCGGAGCAGTGGGCAGCCATTTATGCTGCGGCGCCCGGGGAGCAGTTAGGGGTTCGGTGCCTTGCTCAAGGGCACCTCAGTCGTGGTATTGAAGGTGGGAGAGAGCGCTGTACATTCACTCCCCCCACCTACAATCCCTGCAGGTACAAGACTCGAACCCACAACCTTTGGGTTACGAGTCCGACTCTCTAACCATTAGGCCACGACTTCCCCTTCCTTGTATATATATTGTCCAATATTAGATATGTTTGCATGCTTATGTACCCAATTTTTGCAGTTATCTCTCTGACATGATTTAATACTGAATTAAAGTTCATCTTTAAAAACACTAATATTTATAATAATTTTAAAAACACTGTTAAATGTAATCTTTAGCAAATCTCAAAATGAATATTAATGTTTTATTTTAATGTTGTAATGCCTAATTATGTGATTATTATGTGATTTCATTTAAAATGACTGATTTTAGTTTTTAGCTTCAGATTATGATTCAATCCAGTCAAAGGATATCAAACATGTTTGATACTTTAGGGTTCTGTGAGTTTGTTGGGGCACTTTTAAAGTATTTCAGACTTTGATGGACTCTTTCTTTTTGAAAAGAGAAAATTCTATTTCCAAGGTAGAAATTCTGTTTCTCTTATCAGTCTGCAGATGCTGATGGTTCTTGAGGCTTTAGTTCCGTGTTATCTGCAGAAGATGAAGAGTAACATACAGACTCTGGAGTCGGCGTCTGCAGCAAGGGATGAGATCGCTGCCATAGCTGCTCTGGCCACCTCTCTGCAGGCTCTGCTCTACAGCGTGGAGGCATTGACACGGTCAGTCCCAGAACACAGCCTTTACTGTAATCACATACTGTCCTAGAGACCTAGATATTCCCGGTGTCATGTATAATTTATTATTTGGTTATCATTTGATTTTTAACTCATAGACCTATGACTGCACCTCAGATGAGTCGATGTGATCAAGGCCACAAAGGAGCAACTACAGCCAACCACGCCATGTCTGGAGGACCAAATACCAGGTCAGGTTCATTTCTAATGTGTCTGTACACCAGAAAACGTTTGTATGAAGAGTACAGTACAGTGTTTACAGTCAGGATAAGTGTTTAAAGACATTGTTTCAAGTTGTTTAAAGTTGAAATAGCTGATACTGTATTGAATCAGCTTCTATTTTTGTGACTTTTTGCAGTTTCTTCTTTTTTATTGGGGCATCATAACAAAATAATACAGCTGACATACAGAAACTGTCCCTTTCCCTTCCTAGCTGGCCCGCCTTTTTTAAAGGTTTTAAAGCCTACGATATGACTTGCGTTCAGAGTTCTCTGGTTCTTTCTGGCAGGAAATATCAGAGAAAAAGAGGAATCAGTTACTATAGCAGCAGATATGATACTTGCTTGTTCAGATTATGTTTTTCAGATATTTGTCTCATAGGACTTTTTTTCTGTGTCAGTGATCTTTATATGGCTAGTCATGTCCACATTCATATGGTAATCACAGGAAACCATGGATATACGTCAAACCATCAGATTCATCTACATAGAAGGGCAGTACTGAAGCACAGCAAATGTGTGTTAGTAAGAATAGTAACCTACAATTCGAATGCCAAGAATCCCATAGTGAACCATTATTGCTCATTTGCATAACAATAAAAATCTTTAATTAAAAATGAATACATTTTCACTTGCAGTTTTCATTCAGCAGCATATACTTTTATTTCAGGAATTTAAAGAATTCCTTTGTCAAATATATGCATTTGGGTCATTTTAACTGAGTATCTTATGTCTCGTTCACTTAACCCAATATAGTTCTCATCCCAGCTTCCTCCTCCTCCTAGCTGTTGTAGAAGAAGTTCACTTGGCACTATGCTGACACCTACTCTATGTTGTTACTGTAGCAAAGTAGTATAACAGAAAATGGCCGCACTGCCTGAACACATATGGTTTGCAAATAACAGTACAAAGACAACAAAACAAGCAGTAGTTATTTGAAAGTGCTCTGATTTGTCTCTCTCTGCAGGGATAACCTGCACCTGTTGGAGGAGGGTCAGGGAATACTGAGGGAGGAACTGGACGAGCGTATCGCCCGTGAAGAGTTCCGTCGCCCCCGTGAGTCTCTGCTTAACATCTGTACAGAGTTCTACAAGCACTGTGGTCCGCGTCTCAAAATCCTGCAGAATGTGGCAGGAGAACCCAGAGTCACTGCTCTAGAACTGCTGGATATCAAATCTCATATGAGGTAAAACAAAGACTACCTAAAGACGTTTGAACATTTGGGAGCCCGATGGAGCAAGCAAGTCACAGCATACATTTGTAACCTATGTGTTTTGCAGATTGGCAGAAATCGCCCACTCCCTTCTCAAATTGGCCCCATATGACACACTGACCATGGAAAGCCGAGGACTGCGCCGCTACATCACAGAAATGTTACCCATCACTGATTGGTCAGCAGAGGCAATTCGTCCTGCCCTCATCCTCATTCTAAAGAGGCTGGACCGCATGTTTAACAAGATTCATAAGATGCCCACACTCAGGTGCGTTCATCCTCAGGCTCTGTGCACCAGGTATGTCCTCACGCTGATGTCTAGCCCTCCACCATCTGTGTTTCTGTCTTCACTGGTGGAGCTCCGCTTTTGTGCTTTGGTGTTGTTCTTTGTTTTGCATTGTCTCATTATGATTTCAAAATAAAGTTGACTAAATGGTGGACTTAATATTGTAAAGCAACAAGTTTGTCTAAGAATATTATATCTTGCTTTTGTGTACATGCTATGAGTTTGCTTATGTTTGCGAAACATTGTCTACAATACACTTTTCTCAAAAACATACAACCTGAAGTATTCTGCCTAAAGGACTATTTTATGTAGCCATTCTTTTTGTGAGTATCAGTGCAAAAATTTTTTTACAATAATTTTTGCAAAGGGATTCACTAGAGTCCCTAAAGTGACATTTCTAGGAAAAAAAAAATTCACGTGCACAATTTTAGCATAATTGGGAAATTTGCACATAAAAAAACTTTGTGCTCAAATGTGTTTTTGTGGACATATCAAAGTTTCTTCTGCATGTGGAAAACTATATTTGTGTGTGCATTAACATTTTATTGTGCATGCAAAATTGCTAATATTTTCTGAAAAACTTATATGTGCACAATAAAACTTAAAATGTTTTTTGTGTTTTTAGCGTAAAGGTTTTCTCATGTATTTACAATGTGTGTGTGTGTGTGTGTGTGTGTAAATGTATATACACAAACCAATAACTTATATGTGCACAATAAAACTTTTATGTGTGCATGGGAAAATGTTTTTGTGTTTGTAGCGTAAAGGTTTTCTCATGCATACACAATTTTGTGTGTATGTGTGTGTGTGTAAATTTATATACATAAACCAATAATTGTACTGTGTGAGCACAAACATTTTCCCACAAACATATGAAAAATTGCAAACAAGAACATTTTCATGTGCTTATACACTACTATTCCTTTAAATTGTAAAAATACTTAACAATATTGCTATTTTACTGTTATTTGTAATCAAATAAATCCAGCCTTGATGAGCTGAAGTGATTTCTTTCGAAATCATCAAACAATCTTAATTATTCTGAACTTTTGACCTATAACTTTTTAATGCACAAGCAGAAATGTTCTGGGTTTTTTTTTTTTCTTTCGAAAAATTCTTCTTTAGGGGCTCTGTAATTCATTGACTAGTGGCAGAAAACGTACTCGGTCTTGAGTACGCGTCTTGCTAAAGATGCTATGGGAAAAAAGCTTTTTTTCTCCTGAACTGAAGCCTTTTTTCAATCACGCAGTGAAACTGCACGGCCATTGGTTCGTGCAGTGCATTGAAAAACTAACCAATGGCTCGGCAGCGGTGCTGCACAAGCCTATGGCGACAGAGCCCGCCAGAATGGGCGGAGCCATCTGTCTATATAAGCGGGCGTTCGCCACAGGATTCTCAGGTTACTTCGACTGAAGAGATGACTGAGTCAGGGAACCGAGGTTACGTTAGTAACCGAGTACGTTCACTGTCGATACTTCACTCGTACTGCGTCTTGCTAAAGACGATATGGGAACACAGTACAATCATGCCGTGCTATGGTAGAGGAACGACTGCATATTATAACCTCCATAAGCAAGAAGATAAACAATGAACTCCAAGGCTAAAACGGGTTGAACTCCCCGAGGTCACGCCCGGCCTGGGTAATCGTTCCAGAGTACTCGTACAACTTCGGCGCCCCAGGGGCCGAGAGCCGACAAGTAAACTAACCCAAGAGCTTGAGCGTGTTACGGTCAAGGACTCTCTGTTAGAACTGATTGCATAATGCAGCGAGTGTCTCCTTAAGCAGAAAGGACCCTGGCTTGCAAGGCCGGGCCTTCTAGGTTATAAAACCTAGCAAATGTGGACAGCGAGGCCCAGCCGGCCGCCTCACAAATTTCCGCAATGGACACACCGCTAGTGGAACGCCTTCGTGTCTGCTGAGTCTTGGCAGGCTGAACGGGGGGGGCATCAGGTGCTGGCTTCACAGGCTGCTGAGTCGGCGTAGACTTAGGGTGACTAGGAGCAGCAGCGGCGTTGGAGCGCTTTGGCAGGAAGTGTCGAATGGCCTGGGACGACTTCTGTGCCTCCGTGAAGTGCTCGGCGAACCCTTCGACCGCTGGTCCGAAGAGGCCGTTGGGAGAGATCGGGGTGTCAAGGAAGGGGACCTTATCCGTGTCCTTGAGTTCCGTTAGTGTTAGCCATAGATGGCGCTTGAGCACCACAAGGCTGGCCATCAATCTCCCAATTGCCTGAGCGGTGGTCTTGGTGGCGTGCAGAGCCAGGTCAGTCACGCTCCTCAGGTCCCTGAGAGTCGCGGGGTCCATGCCAGACTCCTCCGTGGAGGCGAGAATCTTGGCCTGAAAGACCTGGAGGACTGCCATAGAATGGAGCGCCGAAGCCACCTGTCCAGCCGACAAGTAGGCGCGTCCAGCGAGTGCTGAAGTGGTCCTACACGGCTTGGATGGATGGGCGACCTTTGCCTTCCATCCGATACCCATGGGCGGGCAGAGATGCGTGGCCTCCGGCTCGTCCAGCGGAGGCAGCTTCTCGTATCCCTTCTCTTCAGTTCTCTTCTCTTCAATAGAGGTGAGGGCGGATGAAATGGAAGTATAGAGATGGGCGGAATAGGGAGCGCGCCATGATTTGGTGAGCTCATCATGGACCTCTGGGAAGTATGGAGAGGAGCGCTGAAGAGGGGCCTGACGGCGCCCAGCAGGAACCACTCGTCCAGACGGCTGCGAGAGGGCTCCTCTGGTGGAGACCACTCCAAACCCAGCTCCTCGACTGCCTTCGAGAGGATACGGAGAAGTTCGGCATCCATCCCGGCTTTGGCGGCGCAGACGACGGCAAGGGGGCGGGATCGGTAACTGAGCCCGACAGCTCCTCTGCGTCCTCACTCCCCCCAAACGAGACCAGATCGCTCGTGCTGGAAGAGGGATGCTGGTCAGGCTGGGAAAAGAAGACAGGTGAATCCTCTCTCTGTGGCGAGGGCGAGGCACGCGGGATCTGGGCCAATGTGAGCTCGTCCGCATTCCAACGCTCAAGTCCTCTGCCCCGCTGTTTTTTCCACACAGGTCCCTGGGAGGAAGAAAACGGAGGGGTGCGAGGGGCGGAGCCACTCTCTGAAAAGAAAGCGATCCGTGAGCGAAGAGAGGCGAGACTGAAGTTCTCACAATGAGAACAATCAGTTCCCGTGAGAGCGGCTACCGCATGGGGTTTCCCCAAGCAGGAAACGCACTCCGCATGGCCATCATCGGCGTGCAGGGGAGCCCTGCACGAACCGTAGTAACGGCGTGTCATTTGCAACAACGCCAATTTGCTCTTTTAGCTCTTTTAGAAGCGCCGGATGGTGGCAGGGGAACAGGACCGATGCTGAAGCGAAGAAGCAGGTCAGCCGAGCAGGGAGGTCTCAGTCCAGCTGCGAGGCGTGTCAACGGCGAGAACTTTCAGGATCAGCGTTGAGTTTACTGCGTGATTGAAAAAAGGCTTCAGTTCAGGAGAAAAAAGGCTTTTTCCCATAGCGTCTTTAGCAAGTAGCAAGCACAGTATGAGTGAAGTATCGACAGGGAACCTAATGTATGATACCTTGTTGATGTCCATCTTTTGAAAGTTGAAGTCTGTGTGTTGTTTTCAGGAGGCAGGTGGAGTGGGAGGCAACTAGCAGTCTGATTGAAGGGATTTGTTTGACACTTCATCGGCAGCCAATCATTTCCTTCCTCCCTCACCTGCGATCTCTAATCAACGTCTGTGTCAACCTGGTGAGTCCCAAACACCCACCGCTGGTGATATCCTTTGTGTGATGTGTATGTGTTTACATAAAGATGTATGTGTTTAGGTGATGGGGGTTGTGGGGCCATCTAGTGTGGCAGATGGACTTCCCTTGTTGCATTTGAGTCCGTACCTGTCTCCTCCTCTTCCCTTCAGTACAGCGGTTGTGCGTTTGGTTGCCATGCAGATCCAGGTATAATCTGTTCCTTCCTATAGATAATTCTACTGTGCATATCAGTTCATTGACATATTTACAGTATGCCTATAATCATATGCACATGTTTAATGTCTTCCTCCAAATTTAGGCTTTAAAGGATGATTTTCCTCTCAGTCATGTGATCTCCCCTTTCACCAATCAAGAGAGACGAGAGGGGATGCTGCTTAACCTCTTGATTCCATTTGTATTGACTGTGGGCTCAGGGAGTAAAGGTCTGCCTTAGAGAACAAACAGAACTAGGAATTTAAATATGCTTAAATTCATAATGCAATTAGATGTAATTTACAATATGTTTATTTATGTTTTCCCTTCACAGACAGCCCTAACCTGGAGCAGCCAGAGGTATTTCTACTTTTGCAGACAGTCATTAACATCCTGTTACCTCCACGCATTATCAGCACTTCCCGCAGTAAGAACTTTGTTCTGGACGCATCCCCTGCCCACTGCTCCACCCCAGGGGACACTGGGAAAGACCTGCGTAGAGAGGGACTGGCTGAATCCACCAGCCAAGCAGCTTATCTTGGTACTAGAGCCCTAGCGAGGGTTGGATGGTGATATAAGAAAAAATATTTAAAAGATGTCTGTACATTTTATACATTTTTTTTTAAATCTGCTCTCTCTAGCTCTGAAGGTGGTCTTAATCTGCTTTGAGCGACAGTTGGGTAATCAATGGTACAAGCTGAGTCTACAGGTCAAGGAAATGGCCCTGCGTAAAGTTGGCGGTCTGGCTTTCTGGGATTTCATTGACTTCATAGTGCGCACAAGAATTCCAATCTTCATTCTATTGCGCCCCTTCATACAGTGCAAGGTGGGCAGATTTTGAGGATATGTGCTACCTTATTGAATTCTCTATTGGTGATCGACCGATATGGGTTTTTAAAGGGGTCATATGATGCGATTTCAAGTTTTCAGTGCTTGCGGTGTTCGGCCAATCACAATGCACTGGGTCAGCTGGCCAATCAGAGCAGACTGCGCTTGTCGGAAGGAGGGACTTTGTAGAAAACGAAGCGTTTGAGAGAGGCGGGGCATAGAGGACCTACAATAATGTACAGTATTTGAAAAATAATGTGTTTTTTGAACATTAAAGCATGTCAACATATTCTGTTACACCAAATACACAAAATAATGATCTTTAAAAAAAGCATCATATGACCCCTTTAATAGCCAATATCGGTATCTTGAAGGGTGGCTGATAAGTGATATGTATGGTATCACACATTTATTTTAAGTTAGTAAATAACACGTTCAACACTGCTGCACTAAAATGACTACTTATTATATCATTTTAAAGTCACCATGAAACAGAAAGTGACAACTGGAAAACTGTCACAATGGAATATTGTAGTGTATATTATTCATTAGCAAACAACATCGATCCAATGATCCAATCAATTGAGTCTCTTGACTACTATCAGTTCACACCGTTTGGATCTAATGCACACCACATTAATCAGTCATAATGATACTGACAATTAAAACAATTCCGAGTATCGGCCAATTTATCAGCCTTGGTGATGTATCAGTTGCTCATTTAATTCATATTCATGAAAAAGTCTTCATGTCTCTACTTTCAGCTGTTAACCCAACCAGCTGAGTCTCAGGAGGAGATCACGGCCCGTCACCATATTGCAGAGC
>NW_015557103.1:573992-583761 GCF_001515605.1 Sinocyclocheilus anshuiensis | reverse complement strand
AGCAACTAGAGCGTCGTTTCATCCCGCGGTCCCTCTGTAAGAGCTCTCTGTTTGCTGAGTTCAGCAACGAGCTCAAGATCCTGAAAGAGGCTGTGCACAGCGGCTCTGGTGAGAACGGGCTTTATCGGGATATTACCTAGAAAACAAAAGTTTATCTCTCAAAAATCTCTCAGTAAAATTGGTCACACTTTGTTAACCCCAGGTCATCCTTAACTATGGGTTAATACAGTGGTTCTCAACCACGTTCCTGGAGCCCCCCAACAGTGAACATTTTGCATGTCTCCTTAATCACACATGATCAGCTCATTAGTAGAGACTCCAAGACCTGAAATACGATATGATACAATATACTTTATTGTCCCCTTAGGGGAAATTTTTCTTGTGCTTATTACATGCTGCACAAACAAATCACACATAAATAACTAAATCACATACAGTATATCTCACATAGACCATACCATACAGGGGAGCAGGACATGTAGACAGGTATATCAGATCTCACATTGCACAACTGAAAAACCACTATTGCACAAGTAGTTGCTTCATAAACCATAGAATCAAAAATAATTAACAATAACTAGCAGTAAATAAGAATAAATAGTATAAAACATTATGTAATGTTAGATAATCAGTGCTGAACAGAAACAAATCATGCCATCAATGCCATTCAAAATTCTAATGGAGGCAGGCACAAAAGAGCTTTTGAACCGGTTGAGTCGTCATTTGGGAACTCTACCTTCTTCCTGAAGGCAGACGCACATATTCAGGATGTAAGATGTGAGAAGGATCAGACAGTATCTTGTGAGCCCCTCTGTACACAGACTGCTCAAATAGTGTTTGGAGCGATGGATGATCTTTCAACACCACAGTTTTCATGGCAGTCTGGACAATGTAAGAAAGTCTGTTTTTTAATTGTACAGAGAGGTTACCATACCAAGCTTGGATCCCGTACCTGATTAGACTCTCCAGAATAGCCTGATAAAACACAGTCATTATTTTTTCGTTGACACCATACAGTCTGAGTCTTCTCAAGAAGTGCAGTCTTTGTTGGAGTTTAGCACATAAATTGTCAACATGAATCTGCCATATAAGCATGTTGTCAATATGGATGCCAAGGTACTTATAGGAACACACCTGTTTGATTTAAATGTCATGAATAACAACAGGACTATGAACACCGACTGCTCTGTGGTCAAACACCATATCTTCCATTTTGTTATCATTTAAAATCCATTTACTGGCATCACACCACTGTTCAAAGTTCTTCAGTGATAGATGAAGATGGATCACTCTCTTTGTACAGTAGGCTCAGGGTGGCTGTATCATCTGAAAATTTAAAGATGTAATTCCCCGTGTGTGAGCTTACACAGTCATTAGTGTAGTGTGTAAAAAGTACAGGCGAGCTCATGCAACCCTGAGGAGCACCTGTGTGTGATATTTTTCAGAGAGGGTGTTATTGATCTAAGAAAGAGTGATACCATTTGATCAGGAAAGGGTTAATGTTCAACTGGCTCGTTTTCTGGGGTCAGTTCCTTTGTAAAAGTCTTCAGCAGAAAGGCTGTAATAAAATACAATACACAATACAATAAAATTCATTTAGTTCATTCTCTTTATGAAGTTCTTCCATGGGAATGAATAGTCTCCTGCTAGTTCACTGAATAGCTTTCACTGAATCCCACAGTCTTTTATAGATTGATGTGGCAAAGCTCTCCTCGATAATGTCTTTTTGTTGCCTTCGGGCCACCCGAAGCAGCTGGTTGAGCTTTTTTTCAGTTGCAACCGATCACAGTTCCAGAAAGCAGCTTTTTTCCTGTTAATGCACTTCTTCACTTATTTTGTTATATATGGCTTGTTGTTAGGTCACACAGTAATGTCTTTTTTTTGCAACCACATTATCTACACATTATCTACAAAGGATATATCCAGTTATTGACTCAGTAGCTTCATCTATGTTTGATGTGTCAGACAAAATGTGCAGTCTACATGTATGTGATTCTCTGTCAGCTATTCAGGTTTTGTGGTTTAAATTGGGATTAAAACTGTGCTTTATCTCATTTACATTTACATTTAGTCATTTAGCAGACTAAATTTAGCAGACTTTATCTCTCCCTTTTTTTCAGCATACCAAGGAAAGACTTCCATCAGTACCGTTGGCACATCCACCTCTGCATACAGGTTGAGTCTGGCCACCATGTCCCGCTCAAACACCGGTACAGGAACTGTCTGGGAGCAAGAGAGCCAACCCTCACGCCAGCCCTCACAGGACACACTCAGTCGGTGTACCGATGAGGAAGAGGAGGAAAGTGTGTGATTCATCCTCTTTGGTTTCTTCTTAAAAACTAGTTCACTCAAAACATTTAAATTCTGTCATCATTTACTCACCCTCATGTCAATCCAAATGACATCACTTTCTTCATAAACCTGTTCTTTGAAAAGATTTGACTTAAAATAACAGTCTGTTCATAAATATATGTATGTATATGCCATTTATTTGACTCATACTATAATGCATGAATAGACATACATAAATCTTCGAGCAGATCTAGACAGGTGGAGCTGAGGGAGGTGGAGGATTTCAGAGCAACTGTAGTGACCAGCTTACATGTTTACTGCAACTTTCAGAGTGCACTGTAGGACCAGCTTACAGCGAACACTGAACCAAACTTTTTAAATGTTGAGCAAGTGATCTCATTGGCTGCAGAATCAGCATGTGCCATGTAGTAAATCATATGATTGCTAGCAGATGTAAAGAACCTATCAGCCTGCATTATCTAGAGATTCAAGACTGAGCTAGATATTTGTGTTACTGTAAGTAGTGTTACTGGTTACCTGTTAATGTAGGGAATATTAACCAAAGGTGTACTATCAAAGCAGTCACCTTGCATGACCTTGCATAAATTTATTTTTAAAAATGACTTAATTGCTGCATGGCAAGTTTAATGTAAAATTGATGGGTTTTATTGCTGAGTAATTTTGTAGATGCATTTTGTTGTTGAATGATCCATGTTAACTTTTACTCTGTTGCTTTCAGATGACTCCATCAGCATCCCCAGCGTGGTAAGTGAGCACGAAGCTTTCCTCCCCAGACTTATTTCCCAGCGGCGTTTCTCCAGTCACGCCACGGTGTCAGCTGCCACTCAGCCTGAACCAGGCATTAGCACCATGCTGCCCAGTCACAGGTAAACAAACACCCTTCTTCAAAACTAAAGCTCATTCAGACCGAAAACTGTCTATAACAATCTTATTTATCCAATCTTACCATATCTTTCCCTTTAAGAGAGGGCTGATCTACAGCTGGGGGGTTGCATGTCTCTCTTATTATTCCCCTAATCTTGTTCCCTGCCCAACTCTACAGTGAACCCAATGTGCTAGATGAATCCCAGGGGCTTCTGGAGGAGGGTAACCTGTCTAGGTACAGTGTGATGGCCCTGTGTGTGCAGTGTCTCACCGTCTGTGTGCCAGGGCTGGGCCTGCCTTCCCTGTTCATCACATCCAACTTGATTCCTCACTAGGATCTCTCTCTTTCTCTTCTCATCCACTCCAATTCACTGTTTCTTTCTGTCTTTCTTTCTCTCTTGGCTAGGGACAATGATGCCCGTCTACGTTTAATCACTATGTGGTACTCATGTCATCTCCAGTGAGCCTCATGGTGTCATGGTGTCCACTCATGTTTCAGGCTTTTTGCTGCTCAAATTGGAGTTCCTCTCTGGGGGGCCAATCTGTGGGGCTGGGGAGTATGGTCTAGCAGGTTTAAAGTAGACAATTAGACATTGAGTAATGTATTTTCCGATCTGACATCAGATGAATCTGACAAATTCTGCAAATTTTACAAAATGGCTTAGTTCATATAGGATGTTCACATCCTCCTGCTCATACTGCTATACCAGCTTCTCTATTCCCCTTTGTTTTTTGTGGATGACATTGCAGGTTCTGACCTGTGATTCATGCTTTCTTGATTCGTCCCTGTCCCTGTGTTTCTTTGGTGGAGGGCTATGGACTGATGGGGATTTGTGGATGGGACACATTTCCTCTTAACTCTCCAATTTATTAGGAGGATTTAACAGGGATTGTGTTCAGCTCTTCGGGCAGTTTGAGCTCATCAGCTCCATTTGTGTGTCTGTCCTTCAGGGTTGCTAGCGTGCAGAGTGAACCAGGACAGCAGAATCTGCTCATCCAGCCACCACTCGGTCGTAAGAGAGGACTTAGGCAGGTGAGCGCTCAGAACACAGTCTTATTTTTTTGCATTCAGTGTATTATCTCAAGGCATAAAAATTGAGGCACTGTGTCTTGTAGCTACGGCGACCCCTGCTGTCTATACAGAGGGTGCAGGACGAGTCTCGTGGACGTCAGGGAGCCAGACTCTCAACAACCCGCAGGAACATTCAGCCTAAGAGTAAACCACTCGACAGGGGTTCGTGTTGTTTGTGTAACTACATTAAAAAAGGAAATGAATATCTGTGACGCCTGTGTGCAGAAGATTTAACATTAATCATGAACCTTATAATAATATATATATATATATATATCTGTGTGTGTGTGTGTGTGTGTGTGTCATTATTGGTAAGTTATTGATCACAACAAAAAAAATGTCATTGCAATCTATGATCAAAAAGGAATTTGAATGAATTCCTTTTTTATAGACAAATGTTTTGCTTTTGCTTTGTGGATGTCAACAGTTTTAATGCCTAGTATAAAAAAAGAATACATATATTAATATAATATACACAAATAAATTACATTATTATGAATAATAATATAAATAAAAAATATTTATGATAGCAAAACCATTGTTATAGTACAAATCAGGGAGATTTTAATAATTATAGAGCAGACTGCATATATAAAAATTACGCATCAGTACCCACTCTAAATATATCTATTAGTCAAATAGAATTTCACTTTTTAACTTAATTAAATTATTATATTATTTTATGATATTGTTATGGGCATAATACAATAAATAATACCTAAAATACATACTATATAATTTTAATACATTTTCAACATGGCTTTTCTGTAAGCAATCTATGAAATATTAAGTGTATTTTGCTTAATTTGGTAGGCCATTTAAAAAGTTTTTTTTTTATTTTTTTTTTTAAAAGCATTAATCAAATGAATAATGTAGAGGCCTTAGAAAGCCATGTACCAAATTTGATACAGTTTTATATGGATTTATAGGGTTAATTGCATCCGCTCAGATGGTCACTATGAGAACCAGGTAGAGGTTCTTATAGTTCAAACTGTAGTGTATAGTGCTAACAAAACCAATTTTGTGAATTTGATTCCCAGTAAACTGCATGAAGTAATAATGTATACTAATGAATTTCTAGAGTCTAATGAATCTCTCATCTTTTCTTCAGCTCATGGTGACCAAAAGAGGTCTGTCACTTTCACTGAGACCCAGCAGGAACCGCCTGGCAGATCTCCCACTGCCACTCCCAGCCCCAGCAGCGGCCTACCAGGGCTCACAGAGGTTGGGAGGCTGAGCCATGCTGCAGGAGGACACTCTCCTTCTGCCGCATCAGAGTCCTCATCACCTAGCATCAAAACTGCCCAGCACAAACCAGCATGGCCACAGGTCTGATTTTACCCCACTGTCATTCATAAGAACACTTTGTTTAAATGAAAGCTTGCAGAGTTGTTGGTTGCACACATCCTTAGTTAACTGTCAACCCCCATATTTTTAAAATAGGCATCTATCCAAACTTAAATTGTTGTAATTTATGAACACTTTGGAATACAGACATAAGTTTATAGACATAAGACATAGTCTCTTTTTAAAGAAGAAAATCAGCAGATTATCGCAAAAGTGGTATAAAATTAAAGCCTTATGTCTAAATAAGTTATGTTCCAAATTTGAAGTTAATATGAAAAAGATTGAGGTTCCTGTGAGATTTTATTTAGGGCGTTATACCACAAACAGCCACCAGGTGCCATCCAAACTCTATAACATTTTTTAATGCATTTTTCTGTCACAAATGTCTAAATTTCTCTGTCAATATTACTTCTATCTCAAAATATGGAATATAACCACCAAATATGGAATCCTGAGTCTCAGACCTTTCCAATTATATGTTTTTTGTCAAGATTATAAAAAGTTTTGATTGTAAAAGAGCGTAATGTATTTTGTAATATGACACTTGATACCGCCCACTAAGGGCGAGGAGACCGCCAAAAGATTTTAAAGTACCATTTCCATGGTAACGCAATGTCCGATTTCAAAATGGTTTTCACAGGATGAATCTTGGGCTTCTAAGGTTTCAAGTGTTATATGATTCATGATGATTACTAAAAGATTTGATAGAGAAAAAGGACAACAAAAAAAGAGTGCCAAGCGTCCCACAGGTGGGACGGTGACAAGGGGTTAAAATGACAAAGTTTATACCCAGCTAACGAAAATATGTTGTAAGAACATTTTGTTAACGTTCCTACTAATCAATGAAACAGAAATGTTATGAATGTCCAGTTTTTTAAATGTTTTCGAAATGTTTTTCTTGGTTATGTAAACATTAAGGGAACATTTTGCGAACATCATGGGAATGTTACATTTGAATGTTCTCTGAACATTCTGAAACAAGTAGTTACATTTAAAAAAATGTTAGACAAACATCTAACTAAAACGTTTCAGAAAAATATTCCATGAACTATGTATAGATAATGTTTTTGTGTGCTAACGGTTTACGATCATTGTTAAGACCAAATAACTTTACCAGACCAAATAAAGTTACCAGAAGAACATTTGCTTATAACTTAGAGAGAACCTTGCCAGAACGTTACGGAAGTTCTGAGAATGTCCCTGTTAGCTGGGTAAGTGCTAGTTTGGATATGAAAGGTTATATTATGTATGTTTGGGTGCATTGCATGAGTGTTGAGTGGAGACATCATGTCTTTAAAATTGAATGTAGTCATATATACCTCTGAATTTGACGGCTTATATAACGCTTGCTTTGTTTTGCTCTCAGTATGAGAATAAAGACAGGAAAGATCAGGGGAGTGTAAGAAGCAGTCTTTCTCCAACCCCCTCTGCTGCCTCAAGCTCCACTTCTAGAGCCTGCTCCCCTCTTCCTCCTCCCCTCCCCGTCCTGAGTACACCATCCCGACTGGCCCCAACCCAGATCAGAGAAAGTCCAGAGGATGAGGAGACCACTGGGCTTCTGCAAAACACGGACACCTCCCCTGGTGCAGGAGAGGACCGTGGTACAGAGAACCCACTCCTGACCTTGCTGCTCACACCCCATGCTCTCTCTCCGCTCCCCTTGTCCCCTGTTGACCTGGATCTAGATGAGTCTCACGTTTGAGAATGTCCAGCTTCAGGATGTAACAGTTTAATACTGTGCTAGTTTAACAAGAAGTGGAAAAAGAAATCCTGTGATCATGTTTCTTCAATAACTTTAACTTGATTTTTTTTTGTGGTCTCTTGACCACAAGAGTAAAACCATTTTAAGCTATCATGGGACATCCTTTGCGATTAATAGACATTTATGAAGCACTGTGCATAATTCTACACACCAATGAAAGCTAATTATAAGTATAACCATTCAGTCTTTCATGAGATAAATTATGTAATTTTTAAATCAAACATTCTGTGAAAATCATATAACTACAAAATCTCAGTATTTAATTATATAGATGTATTCTAAATATTTGTCATCTATTAAACTTTATTTTAAAGGGTTATATAAAAAATAGATATTTAGAATAAATATTATAAATGCTTTATTTTCAGAAATATAAAGATGCTTGTATGATATTGATGCCAAGTTTTTGCCAAATGTTTGTTTGCAAAGACAAATTCAAAGCACCTGCCAAATTTCAGTGGGAACAAAACTGGAAAACGTCATTGAATATTATAAATATTTCAAAAATATAAATATATTTAAATAGAAATATTCTAAGCATCTTCCCTGCTGTTGTCCTGATTATGTTGGTGTTGATTCTTCTGTTAACCTCAGTGTAATTCAACTAATGCTTAAACTGACTCTAAAATACACTATAACCTTTTTACAGAAACGTCACAAATTCTTCTACATAACATTTGGTGTTAAAATAGTCAACAGAGTATTAATTGAATGTCTCATCCCTTGTATTCAGAATGTAAAAGCTCAACAGGCATTTGATATTTCTGTGTCTGCTGCTTTGTGGGTTATATTGATTTTTGTCTAATGTGTTGCTATCTGTTGGATTTGTTCAATAATAAATTATTTAATCATGTCATGTTGATTTGGGCTTTTTGGTTTATTAGCATAATAATACCAAATGATTTGTATTTGTTGCATTTGTGAAAGACTAATCTACTACTAACTACCAATCTTCTGATTCAAAAGAACTAGATGCATTATTGCAATGCAAAATAGTTTTTAGTAAAAAATAGGCAATTCTTGGAATGTAACTGTATCAATAACAGTTTTACTTGTTGGCGATAAATGTCTCAAGGAGCTTAAAAAGCCTTTCTTCTCTAGCAGCAGCTTCTCTTTCTCTGTAGTCAATTTCCTGCCTTTCTTCTCTAGCCAGCATCTCTTTCTTCCACCGTTCCTGTCTCACAAACATTTCTCGTTCTCTCCTCCCTCTCCGCAGCCCGTCTGTCTCGCTCTTCTTCTCTTGCTGTGGCCCGTCTATCTCTCTGAAATGCAGGGCTCTATCTCCCTCTTCCTTTCTCTGCTTGATGAGCAGAAGAGGACACTTGGACAGGCGTGATGAAATGGTTGAGGGGGATCTCGCTCAGTGCTCCATCCATGATTGCATACCACTTCCAGGTTGCAATCGATGTGTCTCCCCCCACCATACTGAGGCTTTTGAGTTTTTTTTTTTTCCTTTTGAGTTGAGGATTCAAAAAAATATTTTGCATATCTAGTTTAAAATGTGTACCAAGCTCTTAGAAAAATGTACTCTTTGTATTCATGTTGGTTTCATATGGTTCTGAAAAACTTTGATATTATTTTTCAAGACAATATTGATACCAAGTTTGTTTCCAAATATTTGTTTGCAAAGACAAAATAGCAGCTATGGAATGCCAAAGCCGACTTAATTAGAAATAAATAAAGAAATGTACAAAGAAATGTAAAAAATAGCAAATATAAATAAATATATAAATAAATATACAAATAAAAGTAAAAAAGCAAAAATAATAATTTTATTTCCTTATTTATATATATTTTTATTTTTTTCCCACATTTATTTTTTCTTTTATTTGTTTATACATTTATTTATTTCCACTTTTATTTATTTTCACATTTATGTATTTATTTACGTATTTATTTCTTCATTTACACATTTATTTATTTCTACATTTATTTATTTATTTATACATTTATTTATTTCTACATTTCTTTGTCCGTAGGGTATATGAGGAGGGCGTGTTTTAGCTCAGGAATAGCAATCGAGAGGTGTAAGCTTTGAGGCCACAGTGACACCTTGTGGTGGCCAAGCGAAGTACAAGAAGTGGAGCCTACATGACGCGCCTGTTGTTGATAGTGTGGGATGAATGATTTAGATGGGCAATATGGCCAAAATCTTATATCAGGGGTTATTGTTTCAATTTCACGTGGGGGGTTGTTTCGGCTGGGAAGCGTGCAATCTGTGATCGCGTGCATTTGCTGAAGCTCGCGAAAGCGTGCAATCGCTTTCTTATGCGCGCTTTTTTTTAGGTTTCACTTTCAACGCATGTTTCAAAAATTCGGGATAGAGGCATCAGTTACTGTAGAAGATGTGTGGCCTCGCGCCACTTCCCGTGTGGTCACCGCATGTAGACATGGCTTTAGATCAGTGGCGA
>NW_015557103.1:565701-573165 GCF_001515605.1 Sinocyclocheilus anshuiensis | reverse complement strand
TTTTTAACCAGGTATATAAGATTAAGACCCCCCCATCCCCCCCACCCCCATCCCAATCCCAATCCCAATCCCAATCGCTTTTAAAACACACTCAAACAGGAAAACACCGTGGCAGGTGTCGATTTAAAATTATGTACATTCCTACCTTATTTGTTGACATCAGATTCAATTAGACAAAAAAATGTAAATGTTGAGAACGAGTTGAAATTACTTGTACAGGCAGTTTGATTATATTTAAAATCTTTAATAGTTTACTCAAAGAGGAAAACACCGTGGCAGGTGTCGATTTAAAAGTATGCACGTTCTACCTTATTTGTAAATGAATTTCATCTCCAATCCTTCTTATAGTTTCAGGTTTATCCATAGTTATTCGAATGCTACAAATAAGATGCTTTTCCAAATAAAACCAGCCAAATAATGTAGTTAAGTTATACATAATATTCAGAGGGTGGGGAGATGGGGGATTCAATCAATCAATCAATCAATCTTTATTACAGACTCAAGGTCCAAATAAAAAAAATATATAAAAAAAACAAGACAATAGGACAACATATACAACCTACAGCATCTACCACCACAATAAAAAGTTAGAAAATACAACAATACCAATGTCTCCACAGCTTTGACTGATACCGTGTAGTACTAACCCTTATATTTGATAAACCCACAATAATCTCATTTTTGAAGCATTTAGCCGGCAGATAAATCTATACATAAGATTTCGTAACAGTGCTTTAAAAGTGATTACTCTTGCACTCACAAACATTTCACTTGCACTATGCCATCTAGGTCTCTTTAGTAAAATTCTCATTGCATCATTATAAGCTACTTGCAGCTTCTGCAGATTCCCCCGCTCTATGATTTTTTTTTATTCATTTATTTTTATTCCCAGTTAATGGGAGTTCAAACTCCCACCCGGGTGACACTACTCCAATAATAGACCATGCAAAATACCATAATAATAATAATAATATCTTTAAAATAAGTAACGTTGCAAACAACAATAAAATCAGAAAAGGACTTTAATTGTAAGCGACACAAGTATACGAAAAACAAAGGTATTGTTTCCTATTTTTTCCTGATGTTTGTTATTATTTAAAATTGTATATACATTTTTATAAACCTTTTTATTTTATTGTATTTACCACTTAGGCATGTTGACAATAACGTCTTCAACACTGTCTATGACCAGATATGTTTTTAGTGGATTTTCAAAATTTGCTTTGCTTGAAAAAGCATGAAAATATACAGTTATGATGTTTTTTTCATATGATTCAGTGGGGTTAGTTTTGCATCAAACACAATGTGATTTTCAGCAACCGAGATCTGACAGCAACAGCGCATTTTTCCTCACTGCAGAACAAAGATCCAGGGGGCGGGGTTGGATCCACATCTAGGGGGTGGAGATGGGTGGGTTTAGGGATCAGGGGTTGGAGATGGGTAGGTTTATATGTAAGGTGGGAGGAGTTGGATCTGGATCCAACCTCGCCCCCTGGGTGTTCTGCAGTGAGGACCATCTCGGATTTACAGAAAATTACCTTTGTTTTCAAGTAAATAATTGTACATACTTATTCCCAACACTTTATTAAGCGTTGAGTCACATCTCAAATGACAAGGGATCAACTTATAATCATGTTTTTATTAATTAGCCCGTGAATTCATTCTCTCAGACGGCCTGGGTATGCGGCGCATTCGCAGCTAATGGCGCTTTTCCACTGCATGGTACGGCACGGTACGGCTCGGTACGGTTCACTTTTGGGGGGGGTTTCCACTGGGTATAGTACCTGGTACCTGGTACTTTTTTTAGTACCACCTCGGTTTTTTTTATTTTTTTATTAAACATTTATTCAGAAATACAAGTGTGACAGAACAGATGCCAAGGAAAAGAGCCAGGGGTTCAAGGATGACCAAACAATATACAGCAATTACAAATCAAAAGAGAAAGAGTAGAAAAATAAATAAGTAAATGAGAAAAAATAAGATAAATAAAATAAACAGATCACACAACAAAAAACATACTCTTCCCTCAAAACACAAAATAATTATCAGATAAAAATTATACAAAAACAGTACCACCTCGGTTGAGGTTCCAAGTGAACCGTACCGTTACCAAAACGTGACGTCTAAACTCTGCTGATCACGGATTGGCCGGAGAGAATCGTCACTACCTGCTCGTCACTAGTGACTGAACTTGCGACACAAAAAACACAACAGAACCGCTAGATTTAAAGGGGTCATATGATGCTTTTTTAAAGATCATTATTAGGAAATGTAACGCACCTTACCATAATCGCGAGCTTCATCTTTCAAAATAAATGTAAACACAGAGCCCGAAAGGGGAACAGAGTCGCATGACAGACACAGCGGTTAAGACAGCTGACTCCAATGTGATGTGACTCTCTCTCTCTCTCTCTCTCTCTCTCTCTCTCTCTCTCTCTCTCTCTCTCTCTCTCGCTCTCTCTCTTGCGCTCTCTCTCTCTCGCTCACTCGCTATTTTTAACAACCAAAAAGTGGCTGTTTCATTGTCTGTTGAGGAAGTGACGGAACGTCTGAGAGGAACTCTCGTTGATAGCAGGGGTGCGGATCCAGCGAGAGCTTGATGGGGCGACGCGGAATGAAAAAGTTTTTCAGGAGTCACGAATCATAATTATTTTAAAGACGCATATTTTACAGACACTTAATTTTTATTGGTATTTTATTATTTTTATTGCATTTAATATATTATACTTTCAAGAAAGCATTTTCATTGGGTCTGTGAAAGCTGTTTTTATGCATGTTTTGGCCTGAGTTTTTGTTGCATTTACACAGCTTTGACCAGCAGGCGTCACCAGCGTGTGGTGTTTCGAGCGCTTTGATTCAATTGATTCGACGCTACGAAATGGTTGGTTTCTCCCATCACTACAGGCTACTCATAAACCGATACATTTTGCTGTGAAACGTGCTACTTGCATTTAAAGACTCCATCCTCCGAGCATTTTATTTTTTGGTTTTGTTTAGCATTGTCTTCTTCTGTCCTCGCTCCTGTGGGTGAGAATGAATTACAGCGCATTACCGCCCCCTACCGTAATTACAGCTACACCACCTTTGTTGTTTTCCGTTTAAAATGAATCACAATCCCTAAAAAGTGGAACAAGTTCTCCCGTGCGATTTTTTAAATGGGCAGGATTCGAAAACGATTTTAATTCTCCATGCTTTTAATGTTACAGTAGGTGGTGTAGTGATTCAGCTGAGAATTTTGTCCAGCAGGGGCGCTGTAGGAACCGCGGCTGGAGGAAATGACGTGAGCAGCAGGAACGACTAGCTAGCAGCGCTTGGAAGAAAGTGTGTAGTCACAGTGTGTAACCACAGCAGAACATTATCAAATCTTATAAATAGTTCTTCATATTAGTGCCTGCTTTTTACATTTGCCAGCATGGTAAGTGAACACGTTTGAAGAATTACGTGTGTTTGTTCAATTCGTCTATATTAACACTAACGTTAGCTCATTTGCCATCTCTTCTTTCCAGTCGAAAATAGTTAGAATATTTGTCCTAACCGGCAGTTTATATTGCTTTTTAATAAGGAACTTCTTTGTTAATTAAACGGACTTCACTTGCATAATAAGCTTTGGTTGTATGGAGTGTGTGCTATTGAGCTGGATTATTTGAGTCGATCATATTTAAAACGAAACTAACAGCGTTGCATTTGGATGCCTGGTTAAATATGCAGTGTTGGGGGTAAGTTAACGCATTACAAGTAACGCGAGTTACGTAATCGGATTACTTTTTTCAAGTAACTAGTAAAGTAACTCATTACTTTTTAATTTACAAGATAATTTCTGAGTTACATTTTCAAATATGTAACGAAAGTTACTTTTTTTTCCAATCTGTCCCCATGTTGAGAGATATCAGAAGATGTTACTGTAGTTCTAAAATAAATATGAATATGCATTAATTCATCTCACTCACAAAAAAAAACACAGATTCAGTATTCCTCAAAATGAATAAAAATAATGCAACTCAGAATATGACGCAAACCTGCAATTAAATGTTAAACACAAATATCCTTTATGTATTTAATCCCATTCTATTAACCAATGTCTTTGCTTCTGACCTTCGATTATCCAGTTCAACCATACTAATTACTTGCAAAAATTACTCTAGACAAACATTTGTGTGTCTTTTTTTACTGCTGAAGTGTGTTGAAATTTCTTCTTCTGCATTCTACTGTGCGGACGTAAATTTACTTTCCCTTCAGCCTGAGGCTTATTCATTTCACTTTTGGTGTGAAAAGCTTTTATATTTGCCAAAAATATAACTTTTTTTACTTTAAAAACAAACAAGCAAGCCCTGTCCAGATTTAAAAAGTAACGCAAAAGTAATGTAACGCATTACTTTCCATAAAAAAGTAACTAAGTAACATAATTAGTTACTTTTTTATGGAGTAACACAATATTGTAACGCATTACTTTTAAAAGTAACTTTCCCCAACACTGTAAATATGGATGGTGATCACTCATGTGTAGACGTATTTTATATCATAATTTTCATAAATGCATCGGTATTAAAAGGGGAATTCAGTATGAACTTTTGTTGATCAAATTTGTTACCCTTCAAACAGATTTCTGATGCGGATTTGGATAACATTTGCAAAGTGTCTTGTCTTACAAAATACAATATCATAACTACCTTTTCAGTAGACTATCCCTGTTTATTGTATCTTGTTTGAAAAATTATTTTATTTTGTATTTTTTTACTGCAAGTTTCTTACTCTGTTCTTTTAAAGGTCCCATGACATGCTGCTTTTTAGATGCTTTTATATAGGCCTAAGTGGTCCCTAGTACTGTATCTGAAGTCTCTTTCCCGAAATTCAGCCTTGGTGCAGAATTTCAGCCACTACGAGCCAGTCCCACAATGAGCTATCCTTAGGACGTGCCATTTCTGTGTTTGTAGCTTTAAATGCTAATGAGGAGGAGAGAGGCGGGGCAACTGCCATGCTTCGCTCATTTGCAAGCCATGATGTCTCTCAAGGAAAAAAAAATATTGCGCTCGCCTCGCACGGTAGTAGCTCATTTTCTCATGGGCGGGCCAAATTCTCTGGGCGGGCAAAGCAGAGAAAGGGGAGGTAACCTTTCCCCGTATGACGACATAAAGGGAAGATTCCAGATTGGGCCATCTGAGCTTTCATTTTCTCAAAGGCAAAGCAGGATACCCAGGGCTCGGTTTACACCTATCGCCATTTCTAGCCACTGGGGGACCATAGGCAGGCTAGGGGAACTCATATTAATGTTAAAAAACCTCATAAAGTGAAATTTTCAAGCGATGGGACCTTTAATGTTTAATTATTTAAAAAAATAATAATAATAAATAAATAACAGTATCATGACTACATTTTAGTTTTTAAGCCTATATAATAACTGTTTGAAATATGTATTTGATATCTAGACAGACTGTATAGAAAAATGCAGTTGTTTAATCTTACATTTTATTGTCTTCTTATTTTCTGCCCATAGTCTATTATGTCATATAATGGAGGTGCTGTCATGGCAATGCGTGGAAAGGAATGCGTGGCAATAGCATCAGACCGGAGGTTTGGCATCCAGGCACAGCTGGTTACAACTGACTTCCAGAAACTCTTCCCTATGGGAGAGAGACTCTTCATCGGGCTGGCAGGCCTTGCCACAGATGTACAGACAGTGTAAGAATACAGTGTCAGATGCATTATAATATTTGGTATTAAACATAACACTTGTCTTTTTTTTTCTTTTTAAATACCTTGTGGTCTTTATCTTTCTCTCTTATTTTAGATCTCAAAGGCTGAAGTTCCGCTTGAACTTGTATGAGCTGAAGGAAGGTCGTCAGATCAAGCCGAAGACCTTCATGAGCATGGTGTCCAACCTTCTGTATGAGAGGAGGTAAAAATGCACGTCCGTACACATGCTAGTCACTGTTTATTGGCACCCAGAGGCGGACAGTAACTAAGTACATTTACTTGAGTATTGTACTTAAGTACACTTTTTGAGTATCTGTACTTTACTTGAGTATTATTTTTTTCTGGAAACTTATGACTTTAACTTCACTACATTTGAAAGACAAATATTGTACTTTTCACTCCACTACATTTCTATCAAGATCCTCAAAGTAGAAAATCGTTAGCAGCTTTGAAAATCGGTGGGTCAATCATCACTCTTGGGGCTACATGAAGTGATTTCCCAGCATTTTTTGCGCACTGACCAGTTCCAAATGTGATATTTATTTACAATTTTTCAATAATAATAATAATAATAATAATTTACAACAATTCAATAATAAGAAGTTAATATTGTGGTTTATATTAGACACAATATTGTCTGATTTTGCTAAATTGTGTAAGTGAAAATATTACCTATAAAGCCACAGAAGAACTGTTGTACGTCTCCTAATAAAACACAAAAGGTGTTTGACTGAAGCAGCACTGCACAGACCATTCTGTGAATGACATAGGGCTGGGCAAAAAAAATAGATTTTTCGATTAATCGTTTTTTTAAATGATGTTGATTTGATATCGATTCTCAAAAGCCGCGAATCAATCTTTTCCGGGATTTATTTCAGCACACATTTAAAACAAGATCTGATTAACGTGAATCTTATCATTAGTCTTCTCCACTAGATGTCACTCTTATTTACCTTGCGCGATGTTACAACAGAAAGCCTGTCATTCATTCAGCGCTTATCATGGCCATACGCGTGATAATACAGGCATGTGGTTCTTAAATCCTTTTTATTAATTCACCATTTGTAAACTGATGTTTA
Organism: Sinocyclocheilus anshuiensis; assembly: GCF_001515605.1. Taxonomy (NCBI): domain Eukaryota; kingdom Metazoa; phylum Chordata; class Actinopteri; order Cypriniformes; family Cyprinidae; genus Sinocyclocheilus; species Sinocyclocheilus anshuiensis. The sequence goes on along the minus strand of NW_015557103.1, from coordinate 566,395 downwards.
CTGTTCATTTTTTAGAAATATCTATAGCATTTGTATTAAAACTATATTCATTGAATGTAATAAAAAAAATCGAGAATCGAATCGAGAGCTTGTGAATCTAAATCGAATCGAATCGGGACATCTGAATCGATACCCAGCCCTACTGGACGTGCTGTATGTTTTTGATTCACTAAAAAGGATCAACTCAAAAGAGTCATTTGTTTCTGTTTTTGATAACACATCATGTGCTATATGTTTTTGATTCAACAATAACTCTACTGGAGCGATGCGTAATCATATTCAATACAGGCACGTAGGCGTTAGCTTAGAGGCTGGCCAAAGCCAGCAAATGTCAATCACGTCATTCACTACAACCCTCCGGCGCTGCGATCCCGTCCGCGCCGTCTATTCCTCTAACGAAGACCACTTCGGTGGTGGTGCGGGATGTCCAGGCACTTTCTGAAACTCTGTCGGCTTGCTTTTCGTTATCTCTGTAAATTAGTCGTCGCGCACTTCCCTAATCGAGAGCTTGCGAGTCTGAATCGAATCGGGACATCTGAATCGATACCCAGCCCTAGTATGACATCAAAGAACAGCGAGAGCGATTAGACCGCATTTTTAACATTTTTGTTTTGATGTGAAATAAGTCTTGCTGTTTTGCTTTTTTGTTAAAGCAGTGTTGCTGTTGTAAAGTTATACAGCTACAGTTGTGTTG
>NW_015557103.1:559082-565612 GCF_001515605.1 Sinocyclocheilus anshuiensis | reverse complement strand
CATCCCAAAAGTAAAGTGTGCTGGTAGCAGCCTCATGCTGTGGGGCTGTTTTTCAGCGGCAGGGTCTGAGATTCGTCAGAGTAGAAGACAAGCTCAATGCACCAAAATATTGAGATAGCCTTAATGAAAACCCAGTCCAGAGCATTCAGAACCTCAGATTGGGCAGAAGGCTCACCTTCCAACAGGACAATGACTCCAAGCACATAGCAAGAGTGGCTTATAGGTCGACTCTGTCAATGTCCTTGAGTGGCCCAGCCCCATCCTGGGCTTGAACCCAATCAAACATTTCTGGAGAAACCTGGAAATGTGCATCTGCCCCCATCCAACCTGACAGAGCTTGAGAGGTGAAGAGGTGAGGGGAAGAATGGCAGATAATTGCCAAATGCTGAAGTGCAAAGCTTGTCGCATCAAACAAAAAAAATACTTGAGGCTGTAAAGGTGCTTCCGCTAAATATTTAGTTACTTATGCAATGTACTTATTTCGTTTTTTTTTTTTTTTTAATAAATTTACGAAGTTGTGGCAATTCTGTTTTTGCTTTCAGTATGGTGTATGGAGTGTAGATTGATGTGGGAAAAAGTACTTTAAAGCAGTTTAACATAAGGCAGCAAGCAACATAACAAAAAAACGTGGGGGGAAAAATGAAGGGGTATGAATACTTTTGCAAGGCACTGTATTACATACAACAATAATAAAACAGTGCATTGACATAAAAAAGGAAATGTACTTTTGGTACTTAAGTACTTTTAAAAGCAAGTACTTATGTACTTTTACTTAAGTAAAAATCTGTCTTTATAACTTTTACTTGTAATGGAGTAATATTTGACCAGCAGTATCTGTACTTTCACATGGAGTTGTGTACTTTGTCCGCCTCTGTTGGCACCAAAGAGAAAACCATCACTGGAAATGGAAGGGAATTAGTGCAACAACAAATGCATTCAATCAGTGTTGATTCGTTGTTGTTTTTTGTCTGCTTTAACTGTAATGGAGTGCTACAGTGCCCACCCACTTTTCCTGCTCTGGAAGTATTTTTCCAATAGGGATTTTAAAGTCTAGCTGTGTCTGAAATTGCATACTGTATGTGGGCTGATTGCTTTAATAACAGCATATACTATCGATTAACAACCTCATAGCTCACAGTAGATCTTTTTTTAAGTTTATACGTTAACTATTCAAATCAATTCCCCTGTGGAGAAAATGAATAGGATTTTTACTTATGGAACCCAACTGATCCAAATTCATATTTTGTAGTATTTAGGCCTACTAAACCCAGTTTCTAATAGGGTCCTGCAAACCTACATATTTCCAAAATCAATTAGTCCGTGGGTTGTTATAATGATTAATCAATGTGCATGCAATTTCGTGGCATTCCAGAGTTTACATTTCAAAAACACAGAAAGACATGCGACCAATAGAAGATTAATTTAGATCTTATCTAAATTAAAAAAATGCAAAATTTGAATCTGCAGGGTTGTAGTACAGTACAGTAGAATAAATACATATTTTTACATTTTGGATGTAGTAAATGTTCTGTTTTTAAAAAAAGACTGCAGAGTGTGACCATTGCATCGTCTGTAGCAGTTTCGTGTGTTTAAAGTCTAGTGTGACTACAGCATAATACCGGTATAACCGGTTTAAATGCAGAAATCGGCAAGTCTAATGTTGACAGTACTTGTAGACCTGCTAAAAAGCAAAGAACACTGTCAAAATCTAAATCAGATAATCAGATGTTGTCAGTCATCCAGTCATTCAACCCTGTTTCTGAAGCACACCAACAGTACATATTTTGACCCATTTATTTTAGACCTTGATGTCTCTACTAAGGAGCTGATGGGTTGAATCAGGTATGTTAGATTAGGAAGAGATTGTTTCCAGGAACAGGGTTTTGATACACTGATATGTAATGTTTAGCTCTTTTGTCTTTCTCTGCAACATTGCTAAATAGAACATTCCCATGTGCACTTTGTACAGAATTGCAACCTGTCATGTCCTTGTCTCAGGTTTGGGCCGTACTACATTGAGCCTGTGATTGCTGGTCTGGACCCAAAGACCTTTGAACCCTTCATCTGTTCCCTTGACCTTATTGGATGCCCAATGGTGACAGAAGACTTTGTTGTGAGTGGAACTTGCTCAGAGCAGATGTATGGCATGTGTGAGTCGCTATGGGAACCTGACATGGTAAGTAGAGGAGAACAAGACTATGTAACTGTATTGAGCATGAAGGCTGATTTATCTGATCTCGGCCTGGTAATCTCATGGATTTGTGCTGTTGATTGTGTTCTCTAGAAACCAGAGGATTTATTTGAGACCATCTCACAGGCCATGCTGAACGCTGTTGACAGAGATGCAGTGTCTGGAATGGGAGTCGTTGTTCATGTCATGTAAATATATTATCAGATGTCATCAACCTTAGTTATACTATGGCAATCCGTAACTCTTAACTGATTTTAATCTGCACAAAATATTATGTCATGATTGTCATATTGCTCCTGAACTTTATGAACATTAAGAATTTTTAGTTGCTTTATTCAATATATAGTTATTTTTGTTTGATTTATTGTTGAATTGATTGTAGTAGTGCATGGTACAGATTGATTAATGAATTTCAAGACAATGAAGTTTTAAATTTTTACATTTCTAGTTGAATTCAGTGAGCTAATTGGTGTATTTTTTTTTTTCACAGTGAGAAGGATAAGATAACCACACGCACCCTGAAGGCCAGGATGGACTAGAGAAAAATACTACTGCTATGTTTCCTCTCCTACAACCCCATTTTTTGTACTAAAATAGAATTTGCCTTGTTCCATTTGTCATCATAAAGATTGAATTGTTCAATAAACATTTCTAATATTTACTCATTTGCTAGTTATGTGGTATGAGATGTTTGTAAATGATTATTTTTGTGATCTCATTTCTTGACATTTTAAAGTCATTTTAAAGAAATGAATTTGTTTCCTAAATGCTTATTATAGATTTCATTGTGAACAATTGATCCATGCATGTTTAATTTAAAGACATTTGCAGGATTTCTCCACACATTTATGGGGAGTTTACACAACGTTTTCAACTAAAAACCGAAAACATTTTACATGTTTTGGCCATTAATTTACAAGACAATGGCATTTTGGGGGCCTGAAAACTTTTGAAAACGGGTTTCAAAGTGCAGGTTTTTGAAAACAGTGCCATTATCTTCTCCATGTAAACTGCAAAAATGTGAAGTTTATGAAAATGCTACTTCTGTTTCATTGCGACTTTAAAGGGATAGTTCACCCAAAAATGAAAATGCTGTCACCTTTATGAGTTTCTTTTTACTGTTGAAAAAGAAGATTTTTTTGAAGAATGTTAACCAAACAGTTACTGGTAGACATCGACTTTCATAATATGTGGGGATGCTTTGCTGTTTCAGGGTCTGGGAAACATAGATTCTGCCCTGTACTAGAAAATCCTTAAGGAGAATGTCTGTTCCTCAGTCTGTAAATTGAATCTCTAGCACAACTGGATTATGCAGCAAGATGATGATCCAAAGCATGGGAGGAAGTCCACCTCTGAATGGCTCAAAAACAATTAAACTTTTGGAGTTGCCTAGTCTAAATCCTGACTTGAACCTTATTGAGAGGCTGTGGTTCTTGAGCAAAAACCCTCCAAAATTCCACCACAGTGATGTGAAAGACTGAGCTCCAGTTATTGGGAGCATCTGATTGCTGTTCTTACTGCTAAAGGTGGCACGATCACATTTAAAGTTTAAGGGGGGCATTTAGATTTTCACATGGATGATATGTGTTGGATAACTTTTTTCATGTTGTTGCCATGTTGTATTTAGTTTGAAGATCTAAAACTATTTAGTATGAATTGTTTATGTAAAACACAAGAAATCAGGATGGGGCAAATACATTTTCACCACTTTAACAACAAAAAGTTATTAAAATTGTGCTAAGTAAAGAATTAAAATAATGTCAAATAAAGTCATGATAAGAATAAAAGAATTGTCCCCTTTTTAGAATATTTTAAAGATAATTGTAAAAACCATTAAGCTTCACAGATCTCTATTGAAAAGAGTTTAAACAATGTTTTTTTCATACTTGTTCAACAACCTGTGGAATAGTCCTTAAGATACTTTAAGGTCACATTTACAATAACTTAGAACATTAAAGAGAACTTTCTACTGAACACCAGAAGAAAGATGTCCAGAGACCCTGATCACCTGTGTAAACATCCCATAGTATATAATGCCACAATATATAATTCCTATTTTTATATATACAACATCTATAATTCCTATTATTCACAATTAATGGTTGAAGACAGTGGTTGTATAGTACAATCATAGTTTCAATATTTAAGTACACATTTTCTTGCACGATAGTCTACATCACAAACATCATTAGAGAAGTTGTGTAAAAACTTTTGACAGATGTGTTCAAAACTATTAACCTTGTGAAAAAAAAAAAACATCTGACTGACCACTGGGTTTTTTATTTCTTGTGCCTACCCTAAGACTTTTCATACTTTACTTTTGTCAGTGGGTCTTTTGTAAGCAAAATTCTATGTTCAGCTTCTTGTGCATTTCATTGGTGCATGTTTCACAGCAAACACAATATTCCTAAAAGTTTAACTGTTAGTCTGTCTATTTCTATGTATAAATATTTATTATAATTATACTATATAATTTCATACTTTCTGATACATGTTCTTCACATTTATGGTTAAAAAAAGGTGATATTTATTCAATGTTTTTTTTCTGTCAGGAATGCAAAATCAACAGTAAAAATCAGCTGGTATTGATATTTTGAACGGAATAATAAAAAAATAACTGATTTTAACCCTTCCAGTTACATTTTGCACTGCTAATATCAATAGCTTTTGACAAGTGACCACGATATAAGTGGGATTACAATGATTACCACCATGGGTGATTCTTTACCTCAACGTCTTACATTAAAATTGTACAATTGCACACCTAGCTGTGGATTATCCCATACATGTAACTGGTATTAATTGCGTACCATGGCGAGCTTGGCTCTCGGTACTGTTCTTGCATACAGCAGCCTGGATTAACTGCCAGTATTCTCCTCCCAGTTTGAGATATAATTGGGATATTGACAAGCAGAGATGTAGGAGAGATTTACAAGATGTACAATGCTTATGAATAATGGGAAGTAATAAACTGGGTAACAAGTACTAATACATTCAAACTCAGGTATTTTTTTTAATAATTCACAAGTAAAGATCCATGAAACGAACTCAGCCTCTGTATTTAATGTCACTTTTCCATTACTGTGTTTGTAACTGTAATAGCAAAGTGCAACTAAGACCTCATTTGTTTAGACAGAGAGGGGATTGGTTTATACTCAGAGCATTTTATTAAACATATTTATATATAACAATGGTTTGCAATCCTTGTCCTGGAGACCTGACAAGGATCTGAACATGCACGACAAACCAAATGTGCAGTGCTATGGGTCCCCAGGACCAGGGCTGAAAACCACTGTTCTATAAGATCAGGGGTGTGAAACCCCATTCCTGGAGGGCCAGCCTCGAACCATTTAATCAAGCTCTTTACAGGCGACTATGTTACATTAGGGTTGGTCTGCAGGACTGTAGTCTTCTAAAAGCAAAGTCTGACACACCTGTATGACATCTCAGATCATAATTAAGTCCACTCACATAGTGTATGGTCCCAAGGGTTTTATGAAAGGCTCACTGTAGCTAAACAAATTTCTTTTAAATAAAGGCTTGTGTCATAAATAATAAAGTCGCCTAATAATATAAAGCATCTCTTTTCTTGCAAAAGAACTACTTAAAGCAATAAAAACACAAATTAGCTGCCTTAAATAATGGCAAAATCACTAATGTGTGGCTTTAAAGGCACAATATGTAATGTTCGCCACTAGAGGGCGCGTATTCAAAACAAACAAAGAGACAAAGGCGTAGTTTGATGACGCCGTGACTGAGTGTGGAATCATGGGAGTTGTCGTCTTCATCCCCACAGCCGATGCAATCCGATGGGACTCAGGCAGAAATCATGTTTATGGATGAGCTAATGATTTGTTAACGTAGTAGAATGAAGCAGGGTGAGGCTGAAAGCCATCGAAGTGAAACGAGGCCGCTGAACGAGCGCGACACACGGCTCGAAAGCAGCGGAGCTTTTATTATGCCGCAGTCGACCGCTTCCGCTCCTTCCGGTCGTGCGTATGTGGGAAAAAAAAGCAATGCTGTTTTATCATACTAGATACATTTGAAAGTTGTGTTATTATGCTACTCTGTGGTTGTCACCGGCCTATTAAAATGCACAACATATTAAAGCGTATTTGGTGTTTCCATGTTTTCTACAAAACAAAACCAGAAATCGAGGGGTTATGACGTCATTGGCAGGCGACACAATGACACTATGGACACAGTCCGTGTCACTAGTTAAAATTGCTTATTTCTCTGGATTTAAACATTCTTCGAAACATTTGGGATAATGTAAGTACACAATTCAGCAAAATATATAACACTGTTCTAGTGGTTTTTGGATATTTTAATTAAAAAA
>NW_015557103.1:556104-556937 GCF_001515605.1 Sinocyclocheilus anshuiensis | reverse complement strand
GGAGCTTTTATTATGCCGCAGTCGACCGCTTCCGCTCCTTCCGGTCGTGCGTATGTGGGAAAAAAAAGCAATGCTGTTTTATCATACTAGATACATTTGAAAGTTGTGTTATTATGCTACTCTGTGGTTGTCACCGGCCTATTAAAATGCACAACATATTAAAGCGTATTTGGTGTTTCCATGTTTTCTACAAAACAAAACCAGAAATCGAGGGGTTATGACGTCATTGGCAGGCGACACAATGACACTATGGACACAGTCCGTGTCACTAGTTAAAATTGCTTATTTCTCTGGATTTAAACATTCTTCGAAACATTTGGGATAATGTAAGTACACAATTCAGCAAAATATATAACACTGTTCTAGTGGTTTTTGGATATTTTAATTAAAAAAATCTTACATATTGTGCCTTTAAGTGTCTTGCTGGTCTTAAAAGATTGCAGAAACCATACAATAAGACACCAATGTTAAAAAAATAAATTTTTTAGTAACAAGAATCAGAATGGACAGTTCTTCCACCAAGTGATATAGTTTGTTTACGGCTGCTAAGTAATTAAGCAACCTAGTGCTTTAACATGGTTACAGTTATGCATTTTTTAAGCATTGAACAACAGCTCTTAACATCAAATCATAATTTAGAGTAAGAACTAATCTTGATACATTTAGTTTATTCCATGACTAACATGTTGTATGAACAGTTCTAGAACCACTAGTCTAAACTTTAAAAGTAACAAATTTATTTTTGTTTGCATGTTTACTAAGAAATAAACTATACCAAAGCTTTTTTGGTGGCACATGCTTTTTTGTGGAATAACTTTGTAATATTTTGGGGG